>NC_054712.1:16600119-16697619 GCF_016097555.1 Gigantopelta aegis
TTGTAGTTCTGCCTTAGTTTGATTTTCACTACAAAAGCCAGTGCACCACGACTGATATATCAAAGGTCGTGGTAAGTGTTATCCTGTCTGTGGGATGGTGCACATAAACGATCCCTGATACTAATGAAAAAAATGAAGCGGGTTTCCTGTCTATGACTGTGTCAAAAATAGCCGACGATTAATAAATCAATGTGCTCTAGTGGTGTCATTAAACCAAACAAACAAAAATAAAGAAACATTCTTTCCTTTCCCTTTACTCAGATCTGGATTCGGTACTTGGCCTCGAACCCAGCATCTACCAACCTTAAAAACCGATATTACATAATATATAAACCACAGTGTAATCGGGGTCAGTTCCGCGGATCTGAGTCTGCGCGGATGATGTCAACATTGTCACACTCGTGACACTCGTGACACCGTTATTACGTATGAGCGTTACTATAACAGCGAAATGATGTCAGCAGAGAGAAATGGCGCCCAACCGTTACATAGGACATGGACCGGAAACAAGTTTGATTATTATCAGTGCTGAGAAAAAGAGAAAAACAACAACGTAATAATAAAAAATAAAAACATTTCATTATTGTTAATCCTGAATACTGAATATATTGATATCTCGGCACGACAAGCCTTTCAAATGAATCATATTATTGAAAATGTGTTGTTTTTTTTTTTTGTTTTTTCTGCTGTGTGTCTGACACAGCTTGTGATTACGAACAACCACGAACCGCAGCTGATACGTGACAGTAAAATAATAAACTGGTCTACTTTGTATAATCTATGTGTATCTATGTATGCATGTATATATAGAGGATTCGTCACGAGTATTTTTTAATATGGAAAATATCAACCGAGTCTATGTTAATCGGTATATGTAGAGGCTCCGCCGAGACAAATACCGATTAACTAGACGAGGTTGATATTTTACATATTAAAAAACACGAGTAGCGAATTCTATTTATCCTATAACACTTCTAAAATAACATTTTAATTAAAATTGTTTAGTAAATCACAGTACTAAAGTCGCCGCCATCGATAATATGACGTCATCACGATTAGCACAGATTAGTTTGACGTCACGCATTTTAAACAAATCTTTGAAAACGTTACGCTCAGGTACACGGGTCTTGTTGGCTTGTAAGCAAATGATCCATCACCAGCAACACATTACCTAGAGATCTTGCAAATTTGCATACCATTATTAACCGGGTTAATAAAGTAAATTATCACATGGGTTTATGACATGGATATCATGGGTAAGTTATAAGATAAATGTATGTGTGTGTGTGTGTGTGTGTGTGTGTGTGTGTGTGTATAACTGAGAGACAATAACAAAACAAGCCACAACCCCCCCCCCCCCCCCCAAAAAAGAAAAAAAAAAGAAGGAAAAAAAGCCCCCATTGGGCTATTTCTCGTTTCAGCCAGTGCACCACGACTGGTATATTAAAAGGCCGTGGTATGTGCTATACTTTTTGTGGGATGGTACATATAAGAAATTCCTTGCTACTAATAGAAAAATGTAGCGGGTTCTCTCTCTAACACTATATGTACATCCAATAGCCGAGGGGCGGGATTTAGCTCAATCAGTTGAATGCTCGTTTGAGATGCTTGCGTCGCAGGATCGAACCACGTCGCTGGATCACTTCAATTTGTTTTTCTCTCGTTCCAACCAGTGCCGTTAGGAAAAATGTAGCGGGTTTCCTCTTATGACTACGAGTCGGAATTACCAAATGTTGGACATCCAATAGCCGATGATTAATTAATCAATGTGCTCTAGTAGTGTCGTTAAACAAGACAAACAAACACCCTTAAAACGTGTTTACATTTGAAGATAAGTTCCACGTCATATTAGTGTATCCACTTTAAATGACTGTAAATGTACTATCTTAGAGATATTAACTCAACGTGTGTTGCACTTTCTGTTACATTGGGTTATCTACTTGAATTGACTGTAAATGTACTGTATTGGAGATATTAACTCAATGGACTGTTTGTTGCTCTTTCTGTTATATTGGGTTACCGGCCTCGGTGTTGTCGTGGTTAAGCCAACGGACATAACGCTGATAGGTACAGGGTTCGCAGCCCGGTACCGGCTGCCACCCAGAGCGAGTTTTAACGACTCAGTGGGTAGGTGTAAGACCACTACACCCTCTTTTGTCTCACTAACTACAAACAACTAACTCACTATCCTGAACAGACAACCCAGATAGCTGAGGTGTGTGCCCAGGACAACATGCTTGAACCTTAATTGAAAATAAGTTCAAATGAAAATGAAAATACACTGGGCCGTGAACTTCAAATGACTGTAAATGTATTGTATTTGGAAATATTAACGCAATGGACTTTCTGTTAATTGAACCGGCCTCGGTGGCGTCGTGGTTAGGCCATCGGTCAACAGGCTGGTAGGTACTGGGTTCGGATCCCAGTCGAGGCATGGGATTTTTAATCCAGATACCGACTCCAAACCCTGAGTGAGTGCTCCGCAAGGCTCAATGGGTAGTGCACCGACCAGTGATCCATAACTGGTTCAACAAAGGCCATGGTGTGTGCTATCCTGCCTGTGGGAAGCGCAAATAAAAGTTCCCTTGCTGTTAATCGGAAAGAGTAGCCCATGAAGTGGCGACAGCGGGTTTCCTCTCAAAATATGTGTGGTCTTTAACCATGTCTGACGCCATATAACCATAAATAAAATGTGTTGAGTGCGTCGTTAAATAAAACATTTCTTTCTTTCTGTTAATTGGGTTGTGAATTTTAAATGACTAAATGTACTGTATTTGGAGATATTTACTCAATGGACTTCACAATTATTGCTATCGAACGAGAAGCCAAGACTGTGACTTACTTCATCCTGCCGCTACCTATCTGGTCCTGCCGCGATCTGTTTGTTTAATCCTGCTCGACCTATTTTAATCCTGTCAGTATACACTCTGTTTCCTTTTATGACACTTCCGGGTGCGCATAGGTAAACAATACCGCATATGACACCGCATATTTGCCTGGTATTTTCACGCAGGCTTCGTTTATAAGTAGTCGCCGATAATGGATACGTTTCTAACCAGAGCACTTTACCGAGTACACGTTCTCGTCAAGTAATGGCCTAAATGCTTTGATTGCTGCAAATTATAGCTAATACCACGCCTTGGTGCCCGCTATGACTGTAATTTGATTATATGAAATGGCATACTAGCTCAGATTAAGTTAAGAGCACATTGCCTATTAGTACGTAAAATACTGTATCGTGGTGCGACATTGATTACTCATAATTCGAGGAATTTTGCGGCTTGTTGCACATCGATTTTACTTTTGCAAATGTATCAAAGCGTAGACAGATGCGTGTCGCATAATTATAAGGCGTATACCACCAAATCAAATCCCATAGGCGACAATGGTAACATTTGTCGCTAAAACTGCTACACGCAACGTTTCGATCAACAGAATATATACTGAACAAAATAAGAAACTTCCGCTAACTTTGCTTGAACATAACTTGACGAAAACAAACCGGGGAATAATTGTTATATATGCGTTTAAAGAGTCTTCCACGATGCATCGTTTGGTGCAAAAATCATGGCCATAGGTTAACAGAAACTGGGAGAAATTTTGACCAAGTGTGGTAGGGGTTAAAAAACCCCACACCCACTTAATAACGGGTATGACCACCTGTTGAATTGACCACTGCAGTGCATCGCAGGCGCACAGAATTGACTAAAGTGTAGATTTCTGCCTGTGGAATATTGTTCCATTCCTGAATGAGCGCTTGACGTTAGCGGGTGGGTTGGGACGACGCCTCGGTCGTCTGTCCAGACTATCAAGACATGCTCGATGGGGTTGAAATCAGGACTTTTAGCGGGCCAGTCATCAATGAAATCAATGTTGTTTGTCCTAAGAAAATTTACAGTGTCTCTAGCTGTATGAGAGGTGGCATTATCATGCTGAAAAATCGAGATGTTGGCGTTGTTATGGAACAGAGGAATGACGTGATGAGCGAGAATGTCATCGCGGTAACGTTGAGCATTTAAATTGCCATCAATGACGACTAGTGGTGAACGATAACCATGGGCAATGGCTGCCCAGACCATGACAGAACCCCCACCCCCGAAACGATCTCGTTCAAGAACACAACAGTCAGCATAGCGTTCATTTCTCCTACGGTAGACGCGCACCCTGCCATCACCACGTTGTAAAGAAAATCTGGATTCATCCGAAAAAAGAACGGTATTCCAGCGTCGCCGTATCCAACGAGTGTGTACACGTGCCAAATTAAGACGATTTAGACGATGACGTTGCGTTAAAACGCATCCGACGTAAGGACGTCGTGCATGTAAACCGTTCTCCCGCAGACAATTACGAACAGTTTGCCCACTGATTCGGTTATTATGAAGCCCAGGTGTGTTAGTAGCAGTGGCAGTTTGGAATCGATTGCGCAAATGCGTGTTCATGATATAGCGGTCTTGACCACGCGTTGTAACACGCGGACGTCCACGTCGTGGCAAGTCGTTGGTGCTTCCTGTCGTTCGAAATCTTACGCGAAGATTTCGTATCACTCGACTAGAACTCCCAACATGCCTTCCAACGTGTTCTGTCGACATGCCAGCATCAAGCATGCCAATCGCCCGTTCATGTAAATTCGGCTTTATCCTGTGAAGGTAAGAATGGGAAATTCCGCGAGGCTCGCCGAGCGAAATTTCCCATTCGTCCTGAACAGGATAAAGCCGATATCAACCGTCATTAACTGGTTATTATCTTTATCCTGCAACCCAGTAAATTTTGGAGTGGATAAGTATTTTATCACTGTTTTAACAAACTTGCATTCGAACACAAGTTGTCAGCCGAGTTGTGGCCCGAATCAAGGCTAGTTACTGTACTTGTACATTTCACTGTTTGAGACACAAGCTGACAGTCAGAATCACGTCGATTCGCGCCAGATATCACTTTTGAATATTCTTCCTGTTATTGTTCAGTGCTAGCGCTGTAATTATTTATTGATTGTATATTCTTGTGTCCTGTTATTTGAATGATATCTGTGGGTGGAAAAGTAGTTCCCTTTGTACGTGACGTCAAAAGTCATAACATGCTAGTATACTGTTATGACTTTGCTTTAACAGGTCATCATAACAGGCCAGTAGCAACACTGGTTGCAGGATAAATATCAGTATTAAAGGAAGGAAGGAAATGTTTTATTTAACGACGCACTCAACACATTTTATTTACGGTTATATGGCGTCGGACATATGGTTAAAGACCACACAGATATTGAGAGAGGAAACCCGCTGTCGCCACTTCATGGGGCACTCTTTTCGATTAGCAGCAAGGGATCTTTTATATGCACCATCCCACAGACAGGATAACACATACCACGGCCTTTGGTATACCAGTCGTGGTGCACTGACTGGAGCGAGAAATAGCCCAATGGGTCCACCGACGGGGATCGATCTCAGACCGACCGCGCATCAAGCGAACGCTTTACCACTGGGCTACATCTGTACATCCCACCCCCAGTATTAAAATGAAAACGTGACGGAGGGTTAAGCGGAACCAGGGCAGTTCTCTCTGCACGACAAGGGGGACACCATCACTCTGATGTGGTTTGGTGGTGGCAAAATTTGAAATTACCTAAAATGCGATTTCCTGGCATCTGAATCTCAAAATGAGTGATTTGTTTTAAAGATCAGTTTGGACTACTTTAAAGGTTATTTGGGGGTATTAAAATTATACTATAAAACAAATTCAGATGTTTTCAAATGCTAAATCTTAGCATATAAGCCCATTTTCAGGCACGGCGGAGCAAGGGAGATGGGTGGGGGAGGGGGCTCTAGCCTCTTCAATAATTCTGAATATAAAATATTATTGGAAGTAAATCTTAAGGCAGCAGTGAATGTACTTGTTGAATGCAGGAAATTGCATCGCAGGGCATCTAGTTTTCTCAATTTTACGGAAGAGCATACCCCCGTAACTTCCCTAGAAACTGTTTTGCGCCCTCGGTCTATCAGACCGGCTTCGGTGGCGTCGTGGCAGGCCATCGGTCTATAAGCTGGTAGGTACTGGGTTCGTATCCCAGTCGAGGCATGGGATTTTTAATCCAGATACCAACTCCAAACCCTGAGTGAGTGCTCCGCAAGGCTCAATGGGTAGGTGTAAACCACTTGCACCGACCAGTGATCCATAACTGGTTCAACAAAGGCCATGGTTTGTGCTATCCTGCCTGTGGGAAGCGCAAATAAAAGATTCCTTGCTGCTAATCGGAAAGAGTAGCCCATGTAGTGGCGACAGCGGGTTTCCTCTCAAAATCTGTGTGGTCCTTAACCATATGTCTGACGCCATATAACCGTAAATAAAATGTGTTGAGTGCGTCGTTAAATAAAACACTTCTTTCTTTCTTTCTTTCTTTCGGTCTATCAGTCCCCTCAATGTTTACCCCTAAATTTTGTGAGCTATAATTTTATTATATATTAATTTAAATTCCTTTTACGATCCCTCTCCAAACCTCCCCCAAAGTTCCCTTGGCATTCCGCCTCATGTCAATCGATATTTATAAGTTTCCTTTGCCCGTCAGTTCATCATCTACATGTATCTTACCTTAACAAAAGACTAATGTTACAGAAACGACAGGTAGATTCTGTTTAATGAACGCCGAGGTACCTAGAGCAGGTTTTTAATGATGCTCCTTCCAAGATGAAACAAAATAATTGTTCTTCACCAGAGTGAAATAAATTGGTTTTCATTTCTCTGACACGTGACACGCAGGTTTCGAGTTGTCTTGCGTGTCTCGTGAACGCGGAAAGTGCGTCTCCCGCAAGGATTCTGCAGAGTCGGGAAAGCTGTAGTTGACAGGGACATTTGTTTCCGGTTCCATTCAAGGACAGGTGGCGCCACAGTTGTTCGTCAAGACGGAAATGCTCTAGGCTCGTGTGAATGGTGTTCAACATTACATACGCCAGTTTGCTTATTTCTAAACTCAGTTTGTACTGAATAATTAAACTTTAAATCGTTATACCGTAATTATTGTGCTAAGAAGACGTAAACAGTGTTTTTGTGTGTGTGTCCGTGTCTGTATGTGTATGCATATATAAAACCCCCACAAATAAACAACAAACAAACAAACAACAACACCCAGTAAAACGTCAACACTGTTAACCCTTTTCATGATGCAAATATACCGTAAACTACATGTGTTAAAGAGTGCACTATATTGATTGATACCCTACCCTACTCTACCTACATACCTAACTACCTACCCTACCCTAGCCTAGCTCTACCCAGGTCTAACCTAGCCTACCCTACCCTATCTACATACCTAACTACCTACCCTACCCTACCCTAGCCTACCCAACCCTACCCTATTTATTTATCTGTCTATCTGTCTATCTATCTATCTATCTACCAATGTTTATACAACTTGTTCAAAGTCAAGTTTGTTTTGTTTAACGACACCAGTGGAGCACATTGATTAATTAATTATCGGCTATTGAATGTTAAACTTTTGATAATTCTGACACTTAGCCTAGTCATCAGAAGAAACTCGCTACATTGTTCCTAATGCAGCAAGGGAATTTTTGTATACACTTTCTCACAAACAGGAAAGTACATACCACGGCCTTCTTCCAGCTGTGGTGCACAGGCTGGAAGGAGAAAACCCCAAATCAGTTGATTGAGACGGTTCGATCCTGCGACGCAAACACCTCAAGCGAGCTGTCACGGGGATCCTATAATACCCGTAACTGAATAAAACACGATTATCCAAATATCTCTCCTAACTGTATATCTATTTGATCTCTCTGTATCGGGCAGTCTAATACCCGAGTGGCTCGGCTCTATGTATGATCAGAGATAAGATCTTATATATATATATATATATATATATATATAGCACGTTTAGTTCACTAAAAAACACAACAAAACACAATACACTTTGGAATCTGTATTAACACTACGCTGACAAGTGTACTTGCCGCAGTAGTTAATTAACAACAACAAATAATAACAACCCAGAGCTAATCACTTAATTAGTTAATCACTAGGTGTCTACTTTACACAATATTCTAATCACTTCACGGTAATACAACACACACACGTGTGATAATTGAGAAACGCTTCCAGGGGAACTTAATTAATAAAAGAATTACAACTCTATTCCTAACTGGTTAATTTTTAATTAACCCTTAAATACTCAGTCAGTAACCTTGAAATACAGAATTAATACTGGTACATATCACAATAAAGACAATAACCTACAGTATACCTAGGTCCTCTAGGATGACCGGCTAAGCTTTATCTTACCAAATACTCGTATAGAAATATTAGAACAATTTGCTTCGTCAGATTACCGGAGACACTGTCTAAAGAATATTGATATAATACAGTGTTAAAATATTTAAAGTCACATCAATCACATCAAGGTTATACAACAGAGCAGAAAAATATATTTACCAGTCCAAACGGACAACGTTCCCCGGGAGCCTTCCAATGTTTCTCTTCGATATATCTAAAATCCTAGCTATTTATTCAAAAATCTCAGAGACAGCAAATATCGCCTGGGGGCACAACGCGGTACCTCATCTATCATGTGATAATGCCACAACTCCCAGAGACGCTATATTTTCGTAGATGGCCAGACTTACTGTCGCCTAGTTCGCCAGAAATACCCCGGTTGTAAACCGCACTACCTGAGTTATTACGTAACTACTAGCCACATGGCCTCCACAGCTGGTCTAAGTGTGTATTAGGGGGTACGGTCGCGCGGAGGTATTACGTAAGCAAGCTGCACACGGCCATCTAAAACAATTAGCATCGCCACAGGCGAAAAAATAAGAGCATGTCCCGTCACACGAGCACTCAACCGACTGAGCTAAATCCCACCTCACAACTTTTTCACGACTATTTTAAAGAATTAATATGTTCAGGCAAATTATTGAACATCATATATTATATATAACTAGCCACAAAAAAAAACCAAGCCGCCATTGGCCTATTTCTCGTTCCAGCCAGTGCACCACGACTGGTATATTAAAGGCCGTGGTATGTGCTACACTTTTTATGGGATGGTGCATATAAGAAATCCCTTGCTACTAATGGAAAAATGTAGCGGGTTTTCTCTCTAACACTATATGTACATCCAATAACCGAGGGGCGGGATTTAGCTCAATCAGTTGAGTGCTTGCTTGAGATGCTTGCGTCGCAGGATCGAACCACCTCGCAGGCACATAAGAGCGATATTTGAAGTGAGAGTGAGGCTGTATAGCGCATTTGTTTTGGTTTAAATAGACAGTAGGACAAAGTGCTTTGAATCTCAAATAGGTGGCTCACCACCTCCTCGCCCCCCGGTTGCCACGCCCCTGTTGCCACGCCCCAAACGTCCGCTAGACTAGTTTATGCGCTTCATGGTAAACTAAATGGCCACGTCGGGAACCAGTCAAATAGATCCTGAACGTTAGAGAAACGTTTGCTGGCTGAACGTGGGGCTGATATATTATTGTACTAAATGTTCTTCAAATTTAAAAGTAATCACTTCAAAAAGTGGTAACCATTACCAGTAGTTCTCAAGAATCGCCCGTTGTAGTTCTGCCTTAGTTTGATTTTCACTACAAAAGCCAGTGCACCACGACTGATATATCAAAGGTCGTGGTAAGTGTTATCCTGTCTGTGGGATGGTGCACATAAACGATCCCTTGATACTAATGAAACAAATGAAGCGGGTTTCCTGTCTATGACTGTCAAAAATAGCCGACGATTAATAAATCAATGTGCTCTAGTGGTGTCATTAAACCAAACAAACAAAAATAAAGAAACATCCTTTCCTTTCCCTTTACTCAGACCTGGATTCGGTACTTGGCCTCGAACCCAGCATCTACCAACCTTAAAAACCGATATTACATAATATATAAACCACAGTGTAATCGGGGTCAGTTCCGCGGATCTGAGTCTGCGCGGATGATGTCAACAGCGAGAAATGATGTCAGCAGAGAGAAATGGCGCCCAACCGTTACATACGGACATAGACCGGAAACAAGTTTGATTATTATCAGTGCTGAGAAAAAGAAAAAAACAACAACGTAATAATCAAAAATAAAAACATTTCATTATTGTTAATCCTGAATACTGAATATATTGATATCTCGGCACGACAAGCCTTTCAAATGAATCATATTATTGAAAATGTGTTGTTGTTTTTTTGTTTTTTTTCTGCTGTGTGGCTGACACAGCTTGTGATTACGAACAACCACGAACCGCAGCTGATACGTGACAGTAAAATAATAAACTGGTCTACTTTGTATAATCTATGTGTATCTATGTATGCATGTATATATTGAGGATTCGTCACGAGTATTTTTTAATATGGAAAATATCAACCGAGTCTATGTTAATCGGTATATGTAAAGGCTCCGCCGAGACAAATACCGATTAACTAGACGAGGTTGATATTTTACATATTAAAAAACACGAGTAGCGAATTCTATTGATCATATCACTACTAAGGAATAGCATTGGGCACGCCCATTACATAAATAAAATATTTTGAGACATAAGTATGCAAATATTTAGAACATAAGTATGCAAATTACATTATTATGCAAATTATATACCGAAAACGTAGAACTATTTTCACCTGTCAAAATTGTTGACAAACAAACATGGCGTCTTTTGAAGTCGGAGATAGCGTTACTATCGATAAAAAAGGAAGTGCTACAATCAAAGCAACTCTACCTTCCGGTAATTATATAGTTATGATTCAAGCTGAATTGTCACCAGAATGTTTAGTTAGTGCAAACAGGGGATAGGGTAGATCCACGAACATCGAAGCAGACGCCACAATCCGGCAGGCCCAAAAACAAAACTCGTAGATTTGTAGAAGTAGATGATACGATGATTGGTAATGTCATTACAGAAAATGAAAATAAGAATACTGCCAAAAAAACTCTATACGACATGCGCATTTTTGAAAACTATCTACAATCAATGAATGAGTCCAGACCAATACATGAAATGTCCCCCAAAGAACTCGATGTAATTCTGTGCAAGTTTTACATCAGTGTACGAAAAGAAACCGCTGGACATTACGAACCGAACAGTCTTACCTCTTTCCAAAGCAACATCGTAATAAATGTGGCTCAGCCTAAAAGTCCAGCTGTTGTCCCCCTAAAACGACGAAGACTTATTTTCGACAGACTCAGACTGAACTTGATGAAGCCCTTAAATAGGTCAGTGACGTAGATAGGCCTATGTCTGACAATGACGTAGTAGTCGGCAAAATGCCGCGAAAAGTTATTTTGAAAAATTTGGCTATTGTCAATTATTTTATTATAATTTGATTGTTTATATATAAAACTGTTAAATTAGTATTAAATTATTTAAATAGCTACAATCTTTGTTTCCGCTTTTAACCTAGTTTCAGAAAGCATAGATAACCTTCAAGGTGTATTGACAAACCGATTATCAGCTGAGTGATTGACATGTACATGTATTCATACGTCATAACAGATTGTTACGTCCGAGCGTTGGGGTTTTGTTTATTAGTCATTTAAGTGGAAAATAAACAAAATTGACAGTGATATGATAAATAGAACTCGTCACTCGTATTTTTTAATATGGGAAATATCAACCTCGGCCTGTTAATCTGTATTTGTCTCGGCAGAGCCTCGACAAATACAGATTAACGAAGCCTCGGTTGATATTTCCCATACTAAGAAATACTCGTGACGAATCCTCTATTTATCCTATAACACTTCTAAAATAACATTTTAATTAAAATTGTTTAGTACTAAAGTCGCCGCCATCGATAATATGACGTCATCACGATTAGCACAAATTAGTTTGACGTCACGCATTTTAAACAAATCTTTGAAAACGTTACGCTCAGGTACACGGGTCTTGTTGGCTTGTAAGCAAATGATCCATCACCAGCAACACATTACCTAGAGACCTTGCAAATTTGCATACCATTATTAACCGGGTTAATAAAGTAAATTATCACATGGGTTTATGACATGGATATCATGGGTAAGTTATAGGATAAACAAGACAAACAAACACCCAACAGCCCACGATTAACAAATCATCGTGCTCTAGTGATATCGTTAAACAAATCAAACTTCTTCTAAACGGAGTTATCGATCGCTACTTTGAATGAAGCAGACGATTCAACTACGTCACAATATGCCAAACCCAGCCAATCAAATTACTCGTAGGTGGTCCTTTCTCTGGTACGTGGCCTTTAGATAATTTAAAGACCTCGATTTGTTGTACCACTTGGGTAATAAAACACTGAACAAATGGCCTTGGGTTCGTTAACCGGCCTCGGTGGCGCAGTGGTTAAGCCATCGGACTACAGGCTGGTAGGCACAGGATTCGCAGCCCGGTACCGGCTCCAACCCAGAGAGAGTTCTTAAAGACTCAATGGGTAGGTGTAAGGCCACTACACCCTGTTCTCTCTCACTAACTACTAATCAACTAACAACTAACTCACTGTCCTGGACAGACAGCCCAGATAGCTGAGGTGTGTGCCCAGGACAGCGTGCTTGAACCTGAATTGGATATAAGCACGAAAATAAGTTGAAATGAATTGGGTTCGTTCATTAAATAAACCGATATTTTGTTATTGAGTTAATGCTTTCCATTAACATCATTCAGCCAACAACCAATGTGTTTTATTGATGCATTGAAGCTTTTCCCTTAAAACGTGTTTGCATTTGAAGATAAGTTCCACGTCATATTAGTGTATCCACTTTAAATGACTGTAAATGTACTATCTTAGAGATATTAACTCAACGTGTGTTGCACTTTCTGTTACATTGGGTTATCTACTTGAATTGACTGTAAATGTACTGTATTGGAGATATTAACTCAATGGACTGTTTGTTGCTCTTTCTGTTATATTGGGTTACCGGCCTCGGTGGTGTCGTGGTTAAGGCAACGGACATAAGGCTGATAGGTACAGGGTTCGCAGCCCGGTACCGGCTGCCACACAGAGCGAGCTTTAACGACTCAATGGGTAGATGTAAGACCACTACACCCTCTTCTCTCTCACTAACAACTAACCCACTATCCTGAACAGACAATCCAGATAGTTGAGGTGTGCCCAGGACAACATGCTTGAACCTTAATTGAAAATAAGTTAAAATGAAAATGAAAATACACTGGGTTGTGAACTTCAAATGACTGTAAATGTACTATGTTGGAGATATTAACTCAATGGACTTTCTGTTAATTGGGTGGTGAATTTTAAATGACTAAACGTACTGTATCAGGAGATATTAACTCAATGGACTTTCTGTTAATTGGGTGGTGAATTTTAAATGACTAAACGTACTGTATCAGGATATATAAACTCAGTGGACTTTCTGTTAACTGGGTGGTGAATTTTAAATGACTAAACGTACTGTATCAGGAGATATAAACTCAATGGACTTTCTGTTAATTGGGTGGTGAATTTTAAATGACTAAACGTACTGTATCAGGAGATATTAACTCAATGGACTTTCTGTTAATTGGGTGGTGAATTTTAAATGACTAAACGTACTGTATCAGGATATATAAACTCAGTGGACTTTCTGTTAACTGGGTGGTGAATTTTAAATGACTAAACGTACTGTATCAGGAGATATTAACTCAATGGACTTTCTGTTAATTGGGTGGTGAATTTTAAATGACTAAACGTACTGTATCAGGAGATATTAACTCAATGGGCTTTCTGTTAATTGGGTGGTGAATTTTAAATGACTAAACGTACTGTATCAGGATATATTAACTCAGTGGACTTTCTGGTGGTGAATTTTAAATGACTAAACGTACTGTATCAGGAGATATTAACTCAATGGACTTTCTGTTAATTGGGTGGTGAATTTTAAATGACTAAACGTACTGTATCAGGAGATATTAACTCAATGGACTTCACAATTATTGCTATCGAACGAGAAGCCAAGACTGTGACTTACTTCATCCTGCCGCTACCTATCTGATCCTGCCGCGATCTGTTTGTTTAATCCTGCTCGACCGAATTTAATCCTGTCAGTATACAATCTGTTTCCTTTTATGACACTTCCGAGTGCGCATCGGTAAACAATACCGCGTATGACACCGCATATTTGCCTGCTATTTTCACGCAGGCTTCGTTTATAAGTAGTCACCGATAATGGATAGGTTTCTAACCAGAGCACTTTGCCGAGTACACGTTCTCGTCAAGTAATGGCCTAAATGCTTTGATTGCTGCAAATTATAGCTAATACCACGCCTTGGTGCCCGCTATGACTGTAATTTGATTATATGAAATGGCATACTAGCTCAGATTTAGTTAAGAGCACATTGCCTATTAGTACGTAAAATACTGTATCGTGGTGCGACATTGATTACTCATAATTCGAGGAATTTTGCGGGTTGTTGCACATCGATTTTACTTTTACAAATGTATCAAAGCGGAGACAGATGCGTGTCGCATAATTATAAGGCGTATACCACCAAATCAAATCCCATAGGCGACAATGGTAACATTTGTCGCTAAAACCTGCTACACGCAACGTTTCAATCAACAGCATATATAATGTACCATCATCATGGATACTATTTATTATAAATATCAGTATTAAAGGAAAGAAGGAAATGTTTTATTTAACGACGCACACAACACATTTTATTTACGGTTATATGGCGCCGGACATACGGTTAAGGACCACACAGATATTGAGAGAGGAAACCCGCTGTCGCCACTTCATGGGCCACTCTTTTCAATTAGCAGCAAGGGATCTTTTATATGCACCATCCCACAGACAGGATAACACATACCACGGCCTTTGGTATACCACTCGTGGTGCACTAGCTGGAGCGAGAAATAGCCCAATGGGTCCACCGACGGGGATCGATCTCAGACCGACCGCGCATCAAGCGAACGCTTTACCACTGGGCTACATCTGTACATCCCACCCCCAGTATTAAAATGAAAACGTGACGGAGGGTTAAGCGGAACCAGGGCAGTTCTCTCTGCACGACAAGGGGGACACCATCACTCTGATGTGGTTTGGTGGTGGTAAAATTTGAAATTACCTGAAATGCGATTTCCTGGCATCTGAATCTCAAAATTAGTTATTTGTTTTAAAGATCAGTTTGGACTACTTTAAAGGTTATTTGGGGGTATTAAAATTATACTATAAAGCAAAGCATATAAGCCCATTTTCAGGCACGGCGGAGCAAGGGAGATGGGTGGGGGAAGGGGGCTCTTGCCCCTTCAATAATTCTGAATATAAAATATTATTGGTAGTAAATCTTAAGGCAGCAGTGAATGTACTTGTCGAATGCATACCCCCATAACTTCCCTAGAAACTGTTTTGCGCCCTCGGTCTATCAGTCCCCTCAATGTTTACCCCTAAATTTTGTGAGTTATAATTTTATTATATATTAATTTAAATTTCTTTTACGATCCCTCTCCAAACTCCCCCAAAGTTCACTTGGCATTCCGCCTCATGTCATTGCTCCCCCCCCCCCCCCCCCAAATGGATTTTCTGGATCCGACACGGTCTGTAAAGAAAGTGACACTGAAATGCAAAACCATGCATGTTGCTTTGATGTTCCATTCCTGATTTATGGCATTATGGATTCTAAGTAGCTTTGGGCGCGGCTAATAACGTTGGGACTGGATACCTTTTTTCTAAAGAATTTAATTTCAAATATCAATCGATATTTATAAGTTTCCTTTGCCCGTCAGTTCATCATCTACATGTATCTTACCTTAACAAAAGACTAATGTTACAGAAACGACAGGTAGATTCTGTTTAATGAACGCCGAGGTACCTAGAGCAGGTTTTTAATGATGCTCCTTCCAAGATGAAACAGAATAATTGTTCTCGACCAGAGTGAAATAAATTGGTTTTTATTTCTCTGACACGTGACACGCAGGTCTCGAGTTGTCTTGCGTGTCTCGTGAACGCGGAAAGTGCGTCTCCCGCAAGGATTCTGCAGAGTCGGGAAAGCTGTAGTTGACAGGGACATTTGTTTCCGATTCCATTCAAGGACAGGTGGCGCCACAGTTGTTCGTCAAGACGGAAATGCTCTAGGCTCGTGTGAATGGTGTTCAACATTACATACGCCAGTTTGTTTATTTCTAAACTCAGTTTGTACTGAATAATTAAACTTTAAAACGTTATACCATAATTATTGTGCTAAGAAGACGTAAACAGTGGTTTAAAGTGCGTGCGTGCGAGTGTGTTTGTGTGTGTGTGTCTGTATGTGTATGTATATATAAAACCCCCACAAATAAACAACAAACAACAACAACACCCAGTAAAACGTCAACACTGTTAACCCTTTTCATAATGCAAATATACCATAAACTACATGTGTTAAAGAGTGCACTATATTGATTGATTGATACCCTACCCTACCCTACCCTACCCTACCCTACCCTACCCTACCCTACCCTGCCCTACCCTACCTACATACCTAACTACCTACCCTACCCTAGCCTAGCTCTACCCAAGCCTAGCCTAGCCTACCCTACCCTACATACATACCTAACTACCTACCCTAGCCTACCCTAGCCTACCCAACCCTACCCTATCTATTTATCTATCTATCTATCTGTCTATCTATCTATCTATCTATCTATCTATCTAACACCCACCCACCCACCCACACACCCACCCATCCACCCATCCATCCATCCATCCATCTAACTAACTAACTAATTGCTAATTAATTAATTAATTAATTAATTAATTAATGTTTAAGGTTGCTTTAATACTGTGGTACTAAAAGAGCCTTGTTATTTCAGGTAATGGATTTATCGAGGGGAAGGAACTCGACAATTTCCTGTACGAGCTCGTCACCAGCGTCAACGTACAGGACGTGGGTCCGGAGGTAAGCAAAACAAAATACGTTTAGTTTAGCGACACCACTAGAGCGCATTGGTTAATTAATTATCGGCTACAGGATGTCAAACATTTGGTAATTCTGAAATATAAAGTTTGTTTTGTTTAACGACACCACTAGAGCGCATCAGCTATTCGATGTCAAACATATGGTCATTTTGACACAGTCATAGAGAGGAAACCCGCTACATGTTTTTCATTAGTAGCAAGGGGTCTTTTATATTCACCATCCCACAGACAGGATAGCACATACCATGGTCTTTGATATACCAGTCGTGGTGCACTTGCTGGAAAGAGAAATAGCTTAATGGGCCCACCGACGGGGATCGATCCTAGACCGACCGCGCATTATTATTGGTAGTAAATCTTAAGGCAGCAGTGAATATACTTGTTGAAGGCAGGAAATTGCATAGCAGGCATTTAGTTTTCTCAATTTTACGGAGGAGCATACCCCCATAACTTCCCTAGAAACTGTTTTGCGCCCTCGGTCTATCAGTCCCCTCAATGTTTACCCCTAAATTTTGTGAGTTATAATTTTATTATATATTCATTTAAATTTCTTTTACGATCCCTCTCCAAACTCCCCCAAAGTTCCCTTGGCATTCCGCCTCATGTCATTCCCCCCCCCCCCCCCCCCCCCCCAAATGGATTTTTAGATCCGCCACGGTCCGCCAGATAGTGACACTGAAATGCAAACCGGCCTCGGTGGCGTCGTGGCAGGCCATCGGTCTACAGGCTGGTAGGTACTGGGTTCGGATCCCAGTCGAGGCATGGAATTTTTAATCCAGATACCGACTCCAAACCCTGAGTGAGTGCTCCGCAAGGCTCAATGGGTAGGTGTAAACCACTTGCACCGACCAGTGATCCATAACTGGTTCAACAAAGGCCATGGCTTGTGCTATCCTGCCTTTGGGAAGCGCAAATAAAAGATCCCTTGCTACCTGTCGTAAAAGAGTAGCCTATGTGGCGACAGCGGGTTTCCTCTAAAAAAATATGTGTGGTCCTTAACCATATGTCTGACGCCATATAACCGTAAATAAAATGTGTTGAGTGCGTCGTTAAATAAAACACTTCTTTCTTTCTTTCTGAAATGCAAAACCATGCATGTTGCTTTGATGTTCCATTCCTGATTTATGGCATTATGGATTCTAAGTAGCTTTGGGCGCGGCTAATAACGTTGGGACTGGATACCTTGTTTCTATGAAATTTAATTTCAAAATTTCATCTGAAATATAGTCTTCAGTTAAAGTTGTTTTGTTTAACGACATCACTAGAGCGCATTGGTTAATAATCATCGGCTACTGGATTTAGTTGGGACATAAAAAAACCTCAGTGGATTTTATGGAGGGGTTTCGATTCTACCACATACACACTACCCAGGCTAGCGTTCTACTGACTGAGCGAGATGTCCCACCTCGCACCTGCAGGTTGAATTTGCAATACAGTTATACTGACACAAACAAAGGACATGTGACACTAAATTTGTTTTAGAAAACAATAACTTTATTCCGCCAACTATGTAGTAGCTAATAGTTTGTCTGAGCATGTACTTCTGTACACGTAAATAGGTCAGTCATAGAACAATTATTGTACCTCTCTATCCGAGTTATACACGTGTCTTGAGAACAACCGACAGAAGGAAGGAAGAAGATGTTTTGTTTAACGACGCACTCAACACATTTTATTTACGGTTATATGGCGTCGGACATGTGGTAAAGGACCACACGGATACTGAGAAAGGAAACCCGCTGTCGCCACTTCATGGGCTACTCTTTTCGATTAGCAGCAAGGGATCTTTTATATGCACCATTCCACAGACAGGACAGTACATACCACGGCCTTTGTTACACCAGTTGTGGAGCACTGGTTGGAAAAAGAAATAGCCCAATGGAACAACCGACAGGAGCAGTTGACAAATCAGTGTCAAATTTGTTTCAAAGCAGTAAATACAATACTTTGAAAACTGACTTAATGATTTTCTACCGGCCTTGGTGGTGTCGTGGTTATGCCATCGGACATAAGGCTGGTAGGTATTGGGTTCGCAGCCCGGTACCGGCTCCCACCCGGAGCGAGTTTTAACGACTCAATGGGTAGGTGTAAGACCGCTACACCCTCTGTTCTCTCACTAACTACTAACCACTAACCCAATTAACCCACTGTCCTGGACAGACAGCCCAGATAGTTGAGGTGTGTGCCCGGTACAGCGTACTTGAACCTTAATTGGATATAAGCACGAACATAAGTTAAACTAAATGAAAAAAAAACGGTTTTCTTTTTCGTGTCTGAATATCCTTAAAGGGACATATCCTAGTTTTTAAACACTAAGGCATATTTTTTTACTATTAGAGCCGTTGATAACTGAAATCATACTTTACTTAGATTTCATTGTTTAGATTATCCATTACCGTACATTCGAAGTGTTTTTGGTCATCCTGGTGTTTTTAATGTCACAAAATGGATTTCTCATATTTTTAAAAACGCACGTGCGTCTGAAAGGTAAAAGGTATGTAAGTTTTAGTCCATTTTTAGAGGGTATTTCACGATTTCAAAGTCACAGACTCACGTTTCACGCAGTTGTAACTTTATCCAAATGTGTTACAGATTTGTAGATTAACTAAACTTTTTGTTAATTTGCATGGGCTGAAACTAGGGTCTGTCCCTATAACGATTGTCTCGTATGTGATCATAATTCCATTTGCTTCTAGGAAATAGTTCATGCATTACAATTGTGACAGCGGCGAATTAACGTTGACATGTATCTCGTCACAATCAAGAAATCCGCAACTCTGCGACATTAGATTGTATGATTTCAGCTGTTAGCTATCATGCATATCTTAATGTTTTTTTGCAAATCTGGGGTCGAGTTGAGCTTCGGATGAAAACATGATTTACTTCACGGATTGCAGTGCTCCTCGACTCGTATATCAAAATATTTTTGGATGTGTACGTGCTAAATACCGCGTATTAAGTTGAATCCCATAAATAAGACATAAATGGAAGCCGCCATCGTTGTGACCGTAACCCACTGTCCTGGGCAGACAGCCCAGATAGCTGAGGTGTGTGCCTAGGACAGCGTGCCTGAACCATAAATGGATATAAGCACGAAAATAAGTTGAAATGAAATGTAATGTGATCTTAATACAGAAGTATAATACACGGCAGCCGTGTATATAGCCTCGGCTAATAAGGATGGCTATGCACACGGCAGTTATATATATATCCATAAAGAAAAACCAAGACAGATACTGCTTCCTTGCTACCGGCTCGGTGGCGTCGTGGTTAGGCCATCGGTCTACAGGCTGGTAGGCACTGGGTTCGGATCCCAGTCGAGGCATGGGATTTTTAATCCAGATACCAACTCCAAACCCTGAGTGAGTGCTCCGCAAGACTCAATGGGTAGGTGTAAACCACTTACACCGACCAGTGATCCATAACTGGTACAACAAAGGTCATGGTTTGTGCTATACTGCCAGTGGGAAGCGCAAATAAAAGATCCCTTGCTGCTAATCGGAAGAGTAGCCCATGAAGTGGCGACAGCGGGTTTCCTCTCAAAATCTGTGTGGTCCTTAACCATATGTCTGACGCCATATAACCGTAAATAAAATGTGTTGAGTGCGTCGTTAAATAAAACATTTCTTTCTTTGCTTCCTTGCTTTGTCACACACCGGTATTAACAAATTCAAATTATGCTGTTTTTCACATTTTTCATGACTGCACGAAATTCACTAAATCCGGAAACAGTGACTTTTCGGAAACACAGGGTGTGTTTTGGCGAATGTTTTCTCATTACTTTCAAACTTATTGCAGTATCTTTAATTCAGATAAACTTATTTTAAAAGTGATAAGTTTCTTTTGCCTGTTAGTTTATACCTTCAACTATATGCCCACAAAAAGTACAACTAAACAATTTAATTTGCTAGTATATTTCTGTGTGTAAAATCTTTTGAGGATGACCGACAGAATTATTGTTCACGTTCATTTGAGGTCCTGCAGGCGAATTTGTTTTAAAATGCATTTAACTGAGGAACTGCTGCCCTCTCTCAGAATGAATAAATGAATGAATGAATGTTTAACGACACCCCAGCACGAAAAATACATCGGCTATTGGGTGTCAAACTATGGTAATGGGGAAAACAAAGTGATGATCAACATCAATATAAAAATTCAACAGTTAAATAAAAAGGACTGTGTAAAAATACAAATATCGGAGATAGATACTGACTTTTACTAAAAACTTCAATTTTGTGCTGTATTGGCCATTCTCAAAGAGAATGTTACACCCCTGCACCACGGTGAGGTTACAGCACGCGCAGGGGCCCTCTCTCAGTGACCCCCCCCCCCCCCACACCCCTCCGGTCGCCTGTGCATTATCTGACGGATTGTCAAATGCCCTTTGATTTACTCATTTTGGTATTAGAATGGTCACTAAATCATGATCTTAAACTTAAGTAATAAAGATCTGGGACCTAATTCACAAAAGTCTCTTAGGCTCTGCTAGACAACAAAGCATCCTCTTTGCAAGTCTTACAGCATTGCAATGCGAGATCGCAAAGTTGCTAGAGTTTAGTAAATTAGGCCCCTGTTTAGTAGTAGTATTAGTACAGATGTACACGCACGGCGGAAGCAAATAGACATTGGAAGAGGGCAGGGGGTGCTCACTGAGATCAAGGGCGCAAAGCAAAGTTTCTAGGGGGTACGGGGGTATGCTCCCTCGTAAAAGTTTGTAAACTTGATATCCTGAAATGCAATTTCCTGCAAGTAGAATTCATCTCTGCTAGCTTCAAGATTTACTACCAATAATATTTTTTATTCAGAAGTATTAGGGGAGGGGGGGGGGGGACTAGAGCCCCCATAGCCCCCCTGTTCCACCGTTCCTGATGTAGGCTTACTTGAATTTTATAACTGGATATGAATACGAAACGAAATGATCATCGTGTGAAGACTGCTAGCTTTGTTTGTGATACTTCAAACACACTTAACTAAATCAATATCATCCTATTCTCCCGGGTGTACAGATAATTGCTGTTGTCGTATCGCGACCGATATTTGGGTGTATGAAATGACCAATAATTTTTAGTTTTGTTTTAATATCTAATGATGTTTTGTTGTTCCTCGCCGCTATGCCTCAGTGTGCCCCGTGTTACTCCGCGCTCACTTTGCACGCACTAGTTTGTTTTGTGTCCGATTAAATCCATTGATAAATGATTATTACAAAGCATGACAACCTCGATCGATCGCCCTGAGACCGAGCCTGCTACCTGTTCACGAGATCGATATTGTCATATCGGAGGTTCACTAAGGCGGGTGATTTCCAGTACCGCGAACGAGGAAACACTTCCAAATCAAATGTAACGACACCATGGCACACTGTTTAATCAGCGAATATTAAATTAAATTGTAAATGGGAAGGAACGGGAATATTTGTTTAACGACTGCTCATATATATCAGGACATTGTAAACTACGGATATTTTGGTGTCTAAGGCCAATGTAAATTAAATGTTATATTTTCGTACAATTAACTTTTGTTTTAATAGGAGCGGAAGGGTTGAGAGATTTTATTACTTTATAGTCAGGACATTTAAAACACAGCACATTAAAGAACAAAAAATAAAGGTGTGTGTGTGTGGGGGGGGGGGGGGGGGTCTAGTGCCGGGCCTTTATCCTCAGGGCAAAAAATATATAGCGGGTTTCCTCTCTAAAACTATATGTCAAAATTACCATATGTTTGACATCCAATAGCCGATGATTAATAAATCATTGTGGGTTTTTTTTATCCTCAGGACGAGCTGGGATGAAAACATAACATTTTATTTATAATGGCTTTACATATGGTTATTTCGACATTTGTTCGACAGAAAGAGAAGAAATCCGCTATCACCACATAGGCTGTTCCTACCGATAAGAAGGAAATGTTTTATTTGACGACGTACTCAACACATTTTATTTACGGTTATATGGCGTCAGACATATGGTTAAGGACCACACAGATATTCAGAGAGGAAACACGCTGTTGCCACTTCATGGGCTACTCCTTTCGATTAGCAGCAAGGGGTATTTTATATGCACCATCCCATAGACAGGATAGCACATACCACGGTCTTTGATGTACCAGTCGTGGTGTACTGGCTGGAGCGAGAAATTCCTACCGATTTTTTTAGACAGGGTAGTACGTACCACGACCTTTGATATACCAGTCGTGGAACATGATAAATGTGATACGTACAAGTTGGTGTAGATTGACAGAAGAAGTCACTGCTGTTTAATAGACTATTTAAATATGAAATCTGTTTTGGACGTGACAGTGGGGTGGCCGTGGAGTGTAGAATATGAACTTAGCAAACCCGTTTGTCTACATTTTACCGAGACACCTAAATGAATAGTCTAACATTGCACTGTAACAAAACGTTTTAAGCTTACCGGGTGTTCGTTCGAACCTACTAAGGTAGGTAGGTAACTAGTTTTACGTGCTCATATACCACTGGGATTTCGAAGACGCCCATTCCGAGTCCGACCTCCGATATAAAGAAAGAAAGAAATGCTTTATTGAACGACGCACTCAGCACATTTTATTTACGGTTATATGGCGTTAGACATATGGTTAAGGACCACACATATATTGAGAGAGGAAACCCGCTGTCACCACTTCATGGGCTACTCTTTTCGATTAGCAACAAGGGATCTTTTATATGCACCATTCCACAGACAGGGTAGTACATACCACGGCCTTTGATATACCAGTCGGACCTCCGATATGATCGAGGACCTACTATACTAAGAGCACATTGATTTATTAACCATTGGCTTTTGTGTGTCAAACATTTGGTGATTTTTTTCACTCGTAATCTTAGAGGAAACCCGCTACATCTTTCCATTAGCAGCAAGAGATCGTTTATATGCACTTTCACACAGGCAGGACAGTACATACCACGGTCTTTGATATACAACTGTGGTGCACTGTTTGGGGCAGGGAAAAAAACCCCAATCAGAGAATGGATCTACTGAGGTGATTCGATCCTACGACGCAAACACCTCAGGTGAGCGCTCTACCTACTGAGCTAAATCTCAGTCCTCGTGATTTAAAGGGACAGATCCTAGTTTCAACCCGTGAAAATTAACATTAAGTTTAGTTAAAGGGACAGATCCTAGTTTCAACCCGTGAAAATTAACACTAAGTTTAGTTAAAGGGACAGATCCTAGTTTCAACCCGTGAAAATTAACACTAAGTTTAGTTAAAGGGACAGATCCTAGTTTCAACCCGTGAAAATTAACACTAAGTTTAGTTAAAGGGACAGATCCTAGTTTCAACCCGTGAAAATTAACACTAAGTTTAGTTAAAGGGACAGATCCTAGTTTCAACCCGTGAAAATTAACACTAAGTTTAGTTAAAGGGACAGATCCTAGTTTCAACCCGTGAAAATTAACACTAAGTTTAGTTAAAGTGACAGATCCTAGTTTCAACCCGTGAAAATTAACACTAAGTTTAGTTAAAGGGACAGATCCTAGTTTCAACCCGTGAAAATTAACACTAAGTTTAGTTAAAGGGACAGATCCTAATTTCAACCCGTGAAAATTAACATTAAGTTTAGTTAATCTATAAACCTGTAACACATTTGGATAAAGTTACAATAGAGTGAAACACGAGTCTGTGACTTTGACATGGTGAAATACCCTCTAAAAATAGACTACAACTCCAACTCCATACTGTTACTTCTCAGACGCACGTGCGTTTTTAAAAATATGAGAAAAGCATTTTGTGATATTAAAAACACCAGGATGACCAAAAATACTTCGAATATGCGGAAATGGATAAACTAAACAATAAAATCTAAGTAAAGTATGATTTCAGTTATCGAAAACGGCTCTAATAGTAAAAAAAAATATGCCTTAGTGTTTAAAAACTAGGGTAGACTGTCCTGTGTTCGCTGCCATTGTAAGATGTTTCCGACTAATCAAATCTTTTAACTAATGAAATAGTATCTTGTTTAGAATTTCAGTTTATCAAGCCTAATAAAAGACAGTCATAACAGTTGTTCTCTAACGAGTCTCGTGTATGTAGTTCTTCTCGACTGCTATATGGTTTGTGTTTTCCTGTAAAGTGCCCAATGGACCTGTTAAAAGTGTGTTTTGTTTAGCGACACCACTAGAGAACATTGATTTATTAATCATCGGCTATTGGATGTCAAACATTTGGTAATTTAGACATAGTCTTAGAGAGGAAACCCGTTTAATTTTTCCATTAGTAGCAAGGGATCTTTTATAGGCACCATCCCATAGACAGGATAGCACATGCCACGACCATTGATGTTCAAGTCGTTGTGCACTGGCTGGAGCGAGAAATATCCCAAATGGTCCACCGACGGGGATCGATCCCAGACTGACCGCGCATCAAATGAACGCTATACCACTGGGCAACGTCCTGGACGTAATGAGTGTACGAAAGGTGACAATCATAACAAAATAAACCACTGGTATTTATTTACCCGGTATATACTGTAACGTTATAAGTTTCAACAGTCAGTAGCGCATTTTACTTTTAGCGTCAGAAAGAAAGAAAGAAATGCTTTATTTAACGACGCACTCAACACATTTTATTTACGGTTATATGGCGTCAGACATATGGTTAAGGACCACACAGATTTTGAGAGGAAACCCGCTGTCGCCACATAGGCTACTTTTTTTTTTACGACAGGCAGCAAGGGATCTTTTATTTGCGCTTCCCACAGGCAGGATAGCACAAACCATGGCCTTTATTGAACCAGTTATGGATCACTGGTCGGTGCAGTGGTTTACACCTACCCATTGAGCCTTGCGGAGCACTCACTCAGGGTTTGGAGTCGATATCTGGATTAAAAACCCCATGCCTCGACTGGGATCCGAACCCAGTACCTACCAGCCTGTAGACCGATGGCTAACCACGACGCCACCAAGGCTGGTTTTTAGCGTCAGTCACGGGTGTGGTCCGGTCTAGACGAGCATGCGTTTGTGGCGCCACTGTCGCTTTGAATGCTTAGATACTGAACACTGAATTAGTATCTGTACTAGATATTCCTCATTCATTTCAACTTATTGTCGTGCTTATATCCAATTAAGGTTCAAGCACGCTGTTCTGGGCACACACCTCAGCTATCTGGACTGTCTGTCAAGGACAGTGGGTTTTGTTGGTTAGTGATTGGTGTGAGAGTAGAGGGTGTAGTGGCCTTACCCATTGAGCCCTCGAATCCTTCACCATTCATCCCCAACTGTGTACAATGCCAGTGGTCACTGTTTTTACAAGGCGACACCGATGTCGCTTTAAGGGTAATGTCAGGGCGAAGTCAAATTGATCAAGGTTCAGTTAGTCCGCTGGCGTGAGGCCTGGACTATGTATATTCAATGTGTTTGTAATTCGTCCTAACTGGATTTAGTCTCCCAATAATATATATATATATATATATATATATATATATATATATATATATATATATATATATATATATATATATATATATATATATATATATATATATATATTTGAAAATAAAGCGAAGTTTGACCTAGGGCAGTTAGGAACATATTCAATATATCCACTGATATCTGATGAAGAAAAACATGTATTGTCATTAAAACGTCTTTGTTAGTCGGCAACATTTTAACAATGGCAAAAAAAAAAAATCAAAATCGTGACTGTCCCTTTAATTGTGTTCAATACAGATGCCACGATGTGTAATGCAACGTGTTTGTTATGGCGTTGTTAAATATTGAACAGAGTACACATCAAAGATACGGGGACGGGCAAGAAAACACTCGATAAATGGCACTGTATTGACAATCGCAAAGTGGTCTTTGTGCAGGTGTGTAATAATGATTCCAGGGATGTACTATGCGAGAAGTAATCACCTGATGTGGTCACGGTTTATTGGTTTCCAAACACAACATCGCTACGACCCTGGGGTGGTGGTGTAATAAAATGAGAAAATTTAAGGTTTTTTCTTGGAATTTATAAAAACAGTTTCAAATATTATTATACCCATTCCGTTTGTGACTTCGCCCATATGATAGTACTGCCACTTCGCATATATAGGCTCCAGCCAATGCACCACGACTGGTACATCAAAGGCCGTGGTATGTGCTATCCTGTCTATGGGATGATGCATATAAAAGATCCCTTGCTGCTAATCGAAAACAGTAGCCCATGAAGTGGCGACAGCGGATTTCCTCCCTCGATATCTGTGTGGTCCTTAACCATATGTCCGACGCCATATAACCGTAAATAAAATGTGTTGAGTGCGTCGTTAAATAAAACATTTCCTTCCTTCCTTCCTTTCTTCGCATATATAGGAGAGGATGTCTATAAAAAGAGTTTCCTATAGGAGTAGAGGATGGCCATTTCGCATACGGGAAACGATTGCTATTTCTCCCATAGGAGAGGATGTCTATAGAAAGAGAGTGGAGGATGGCCATTTCGCATACAGGAAACGATTGCTATTTCTCCCATAGGAGAGGATGTCTATAGAAAGAGAGTGGAGGATGGCCATTTCGCATGTGGGAAACGATTGCTATTTCTCCCATAGGAGAGGATGCCTGTAGAAAGAGAGTGGAGGATGGCCATTTCGCATACGGGAAACGATTGCTATTTCTCCCATAGGAGAGGATGTCTATAGAAAGAGAGTGGAGGATGGCCATTTCGCATGTGGGAAACGATTGCTATTTCTCCTATAGGAGAGGATGTCTATAGAAAGAGAGTGGAGGATGGCCATTTCGCATGTGGGAAACGATTGCTATTTCTCCCATAGGAGAGGATGCCTGTAGAAAGAGAGTGGAGGATGGCCATTTCGCATACGGGAAACGATTGCTATTTCTCCCATAGGAGAGGATGTCTATAGAAAGAGAGTGGAGGATGGCCATTTCACATGTGGGAAACGATTGCTATTTCTCCCATAGGAGAGGATGCCTGTAGAAAGAGAGTGGAGGATGGCCATTTCGCATACGGGAAACGATTGCTATTTCTCCTATAGGAGAGGATGTCTATAGAAAGAGAGTGGAGGATGGCCATTTCGCATGTGGGAAACGATTGCTATTTCTCCTATAGGAGAGGATGTCTATAGAAAGAGAGTGGAGGATGGCCATTTCGCATATGGGAAACGATTGCTATTTCTCCTATAGGAGAGGATGTCTATAGAAAGAGAGTGGAGGATGGCCATTTCGCATACAGGAAACGATTGCTATTTCTCCTATAGGAGAGGATGTCTAGAAAGAGAGTGGAGGATGGCCATTTCGCATACAGGAAACGATTGCTATTTCTCCTATAGGAGAGGATGTCTATAGAAAGAGAGTGGAGGATGGCCATTTCGCATACAGGAAACGATTGCTATTTCTCCTATAGGAGAGGATGTCTATAGAAAGAGAGTGGAGGATGGCCATTTCGCATACAGGAAACGATTGCTATTTCTCCTATAGGAGAGGATGTCTATAGAAAGAGAGTGGAGGATGGCCATTTCGCATACAGGAAACGATTGCTATTTCTCCTATAGGAGAGGATGTCTATAGAAAGAGAGTGGAGGATGGCCATTTCGCATACAGGAAACGATTGCTATTTCTCCTATAGGAGAGGATGTCTAGAAAGAGAGTGGAGGATGGCCATTTCGCATACAGGAAACGATTGCTATTTCTCCTATAGGAGAGGATGTCTATAGAAAGAGAGTGGAGGATGGCCATTTCGCATACAGGAAACGATTGCTATTTCTCCTATAGGAGAGGATGTCTATAGAAAGAGAGTGGAGGATGGCCATTTCGCATACAGGAAACGATTGCTATTTCTCCTATAGGAGAGGATGTCTATAGAAAGAGAGTGGAGGATGGCCATTTCGCATACAGGAAACGATTGCTATTTCTCCTATAGGAGAGGATGTCTATAGAAAGAGAGTGGAGGATGGCCATTTCGCATGAAACGATTGCTATTTCTCCTATAGGAGAGGATGTCTATAGAAAGAGAGTGGAGGATGGCCATTTCGCATACAGGAAACGATTGCTATTTCTCCTATAGGAGAGGATGTCTATAGAAAGAGAGTGGAGGATGGCCATTTCGCATGTGGGAAACGATTGCTATTTCTCCCATAGGAGAGGATGTCTATAGAAAGAGAGTGGAGGATGGCCATTTCGCATACAGGAAACGATTGCTATTTCTCCTATAGGAGAGGATGTCTATAGAAAGAGAGTGGAGGATGGCCATTTCGCATGTGGGAAACGATTGCTATTTCTCCCATAGGAGAGGATGTCTATAGAAAGAGAGTGGAGGATGGCCATTTCGCATACAGGAAACGATTGCTATTTCTGCTATAGGAGAGGATGTCTATAGAAAGAGAGTGGAGGATGGCCATTTCGCATGTGGGAAACGATTGCTATTTCTCCCATAGGAGAGGATGTCTATAGAAAGAGAGTGGAGGATGGCCATTTCACATGTGGGAAACGATTGCTATTTCTCCCATAGGAGAGGATGCCTGTAGAAAGAGAGTGGAGGATGGCCATTTCACATGTGGGAAACGATTGCTATTTCTCCCATAGGAGAGGATGTCTATAGAAAGAGAGTGGAGGATGGCCATTTCGCATATGGGAAACGATTGCTATTTCTCCTATAGGAGATGATGTCTATAGAAAGAGAGTTGCTTTGCCTATAAGAGTAGAAGATAGCCATTTCGTATATAGGAAACGATTGCCATTCTGCCTATTGCCACTGCCTATAGGAGTAGAGGACTTCACCTACAGGGTGAGAGGACTGTCACGTCACTTACACAAGAGACGAATGCCTCATCCTTAGGAATAAAGGACTTCCACTTCACTTGTAGGAGAGGATGACCGATCACCTTCAAAGTCAAATGTTTGACATCAGTGTCCGATCTCTCCTATATTCAACCCCCCCTCCCCCCCCTCGCGTCGATCCTGGATCTGTTACTGATATTTGACGTCTGTATCTGATACCACCCCTATCTTCAACCCAACCTTTCGTGACGACTCTGGATCCGTTACTGATATTTGACGTCTGCCTTCGATTTGCAGTCCTCTATGATATTTCTCTTGCAGTCCGTGAGTAGCCTGTGCAGCTACCCAAGAGATTTATTCACTCGAGAAAAATCACTACCTCTAAGATAAGTCGCCCCAGGTGAAAAATGTGTTGATGCTTTTCGCAGTGAATTTTTTTTTTTTTTATCGATCTCCCAGTCTACAGCCCATCGTCCTGAACTGGAAGCCAAAAGCCTTCAGCGAATAACAAATCAAGCAAATTTAGTTAAAACAAGAGGCGTTTCTGGATTCACTGGCATCGTGGAAGTACAAGTTAATGCGCAGTTGTTTCATCTTTAACGTTTTGCGGGTTTTATGGGTGGTGGTGTTTTTATTATTAACTGGTTTTTGTTTGTTTGTGGGTGGGATCTAGCTGGATCACAACTGGTATATTATAGGCCGTGGTATGTGCTGCCCTGGTTTGTTTGTTTTTGTTTTTGCTTTGTTTTTGTAAATACATATAAACATGGATCCATTGCTGCTGTAGAAAAAGCTTGTTTCCTCTAAGACTATGCCACAATTACCAAATGTTTGACATCCAAGCGCCTGATGATTAATAAATTAATCAATCACCTTTAGAGGTAAAGCAGAACAAACTTTAACCTTTTGCTTATTTTTCCGTTGACCCAGTGTGGAAATAACCATATGTTAGGCACCACATAGCCGTAATTAAAATTACTTTTTCTTTTTTCTTCTCTCTACTCGCAATGTTAATCTCACCTCCTTTTCATAAAGTTAAAATACTTGATCAGCTGAGGTGTGTGTGTGTGTGTGTGTGTGTGTGTGTGTGTACAAAACGTAGCCCAGTGGTAAAGTGCACGCCTGATGCGCGGTCGGTATGGGATCGATCCCCGTCGGTGGGCCCATTTGGGCTATTTCTCGTTGTTCCAGCCAGTGCACCACGACTGGTATATCAAAGGCCGTGGTATGTGCTATCATGTCTGTGGGATGGTATATAAAGCATCCCTTGTTACTAATGGAAAACTGTAGCGGGTTTTCTCTCTGTGACTGTGTTAAAAATGACCATATATTATGTTTGACATCCAATAGCGATGATTAATAAATGGATGTGCTCTAGTGGTGTAATTAAAAAAACCCACTACCCCGCAAAAAAAACACAACAAAAAAACCCCCAAACAAAACAAAACAAACAACAACAACAAAAAACCGACCTGGGCTGTTTGTCTCCAGGACAAAGTTTAATGTTAACTCTTTTTCTCCTCCTGCACCTTCTGTTCCTATTCCTCCTCCTCCTTCTCAACCTTCTTCTTCTTCTCCTCCTCCTTCTCAACCTTCTTCTTCTTCTTCTTCTCCTCCTCCTTCTCAACCTTCTTCTTCTTCTTCTCCTCCTTCTCAACCTTCTTCTTCTTCTTCTCCTCCTCCTTCTCAACCTTCTTCTTCTTCTTCTTCTCCTCCTCCATCTCAACCTTCTTCTTCTTCTTCTCCTCCTCCTTCTCAACCTTCTTCTTCTTCTTCTCCTCCTTCTCAACCTTCTTCTTCTTCTCCTCCTCCTTCTCGACCTTCTTCTTCTTCTTCTTCTTCTTCTTCTCCTCCTTCTCAACCTTCTTCTTCTTCTTCTCCTCCTCCTTCTCAGCCTTCTTCTTCTTCTTTTCCTCCTCCTTCTCAACCTTCTTCTTCTTCTTCTCCTCCTCCTTTGATATATTACTTAGGCAGTGATTGGAACGGTAACAAACCCAGTGGATCCCCCTCGACCCATCGAGCTATATCGCTAAATTACACTGGGTCCACTGTGCACTTTACAGGACAGCACAAACCACAACCACTGATACAGCAGTGGAGAAGAGCTACGCGAGACAGACCCTTCCGAATCTACTTTGACATGTTGAGTGATAGACTAGAGCTAATTTTCACAAAACATCATGTGTCGAATTTACACAGCCTGTTTTATGTCTTATAGGGTGTATACTACCAAATCAAATCCCATAGACAACAATAGTAACATATGTGGCTAAAACTCCTACCTGCAACGTATCAATCGACATAAACGCCACGGATATAAATACTACCACCCCTCACCCTTAAAGTGAATCAGAACAAATTGTGGGTCAAGCTGCTCATTTCTGAGATAACGGGTAGCGTCTATGACTATGCTAGTTCCGCACAAAATTCGAGTACTTTTTGTACAGGTACCTCATACATGTTTCAAGCACAAGGTTACTTGACAAAGTGATACTAGATGAAATAAAATTGCATACATTTTTTGCCCAGATGAAACTATTTCTTTTTACAACCAACACTCTCACATTTGTGGTGTTCACTTCTCTATCAAAAGTTCGGTGCACCTCGAACTTTGACCCAGCCGGACGTTATTTCGTTTAGTACTACCTATAGTTACTAAAGTTAAAGTCTGTTTTGTTTAACGACACTAATAGAGCACAATGCTTTATTAACCATCGGCTATTGGATAGCAAACATTTCTTCATAAGGAAGCCCGCTACATTTTTAAATTTGTAGCAAGGGGTCTTTTATATGCACCATCCCACAGACAGGATAGCACATACCACGGCCTTTGTTATACCGGTTGTGGTGCACTTATCTTGCTAGAACAAGGAATAGCCCAATGGGTCTACCGACGGGAATCGATCCCAAACCAACAGCGCATCAGGCGAGCGCTTTACCACTGGGTTACGTCCCGCCCTTAAGTTTACGTTTGCGATTAGCAGTTATGTCTGTCGAAGGCCTAAGTTTACATGACATTGTATTTAGAATCTATTTCTCTCAGAAAATTACGTCATTAACTATAAGGACGCTATATACCCTAATAGTAATACAGTTGTGGTTTAGTCGTAGATTTACGTTTACGTGCAAAATTAGGTTTACGAAGGTTTTTGCGCCGAAGTTTAGATGAATGAAATGTGATAAAAGACGATGGGACCAGACAAAAGTGTTTGCGAGCACTGGGCCTCCTGAACACACACCACTAGTGACTATCGACCTTTCTATTTTCCCGGCCACAGGCACAAGGGAAAAAATAATTTCCGGAAAATCTACTATGCACTAAATGTTATTTCGTTCAGATTGGATATTGGTGTCGTCCGATTGGTGGCTTAATAAATTAGTTTTATTGCACGAAAAACAAGAATTAGCGAATCTTCCTCCAGCTACAGACGAGCAACATGAAAGCAGACGGCTTTTCTCAAGTCTGAAATCTAATAACGTAGTCATTTCAGACATCGAGAGCTGATAACAAGAACCGTTTATGTGTTCTCTTCGCGAAAATGCTGATAGTCTATAGCTAACATTTCGCCACTTTTCTTCGTTAAACGTGTAATTTTTCTTCTTCTTTTATCTGAGGGACGGAACGTAGGCAAGTGGTAAAGCGTTCTCTTGATGCGCGGTCGGTCTGAGATCGATCCCCGTCGGTGGACCCATTGGGCTATTTCTCGCTCCAGCCAGTGCACCGCGACTGTTATATCAAAGGCCGTGGTATGTGTTATCCTATCTGTGGGATGGTGCATATAAAAGATCCCTTGTTACTAATGGCAAAAAAAATGTAGCGGGTTTTCTCTCTAAAACTATGTGTCAAAATTACCAAATGTTTGACATCCAATAGCCGATAATAAATTAATCAATGTGCTCCAGTGGTGTCGTTAAACAAAACAAACGTCTTCTTCTTTTATCGGGGTGGGTGTTTTGGGTGCATGCATGTAAAAGGAGGAATGCAAAGTTATATATAATTTGATAAATTAAATAAATTTGTCGTCTGTTTTCTGAAAATCATGATTTTGGACTAGTTCTGAATGTTAGACCTCAGTATTATTGAGACATTATATTTTAAGTTCCAGTGTATCGATTAATATTTACATCAGACAATAAATTATTGTGAAAATGGCCAATCAATCAATCAATCAATCAGTTTATTTTGCTGATACATACAAAATACATTGCGTGGTTATTAATACAATAGTGTTACAAATATACATCTTCTAAATAAAATATGATACCAAACAACCTTTTGCCAAAAATTTGAAAATAAAACAAACACAATATATATATATATATATATATATAGATAGATATATATATATATATATATATATATATATATATATATATATATATATATATATATACAGTCAAACCTGTCTTAAGCGGTCACACAAGAGAGTAGAAAAAAGTGGCCGCTTAAGTCAGGTGGCCGCTGAGTACAGGTTGCCACATACATAGTCTTTAAAACATTTGTTGTTGTTTCTTGTTTTATCGTCTGTACTGCTAATCAACGGATGTGTGCTTCACAATTGACTATAAATCAACATTTGACATGCAAATGGAATGTATTAAATTAACCGTTCTCAACAAGTTTATTTTCTTTTTCCATTTAATTATTTAATTCCTACTCCATGCGGTGTATTGTCATAGTAAGTGAATCTACAAATGTCAAGCATAGCCTGCCCAGAGGTAATTAGATGCGTTGCAGAGTCATACTTTCTTAATTGATACACAGTAAAGGGTGTATACTACCAAATCAAATCCCATAGACGACAATAGTAACATATGTGGCTAAAACTCCTACCTGCAGCGTAGCAATCAACATAAACGCCACGAATATAAATACTACCACCCCTCACACTTAAAGTGAATCAGAAAAAATTGGGGGTCAAGCTGCTAGTTTCTGAGATAACGGGTCTATGACTACCCTAGTTCCGCACAAAATTCGAGTACTCTTTTTTTAACAGGTACCCCATACATGTTTCAAGCACAAGGCTACTTGACACATTGGTACTAGATTAAATAAAATTGCTTCTTTTTTTTTACACAGATGAAACTATTATTTTTTACAACCAACACACTCACATTTATAACCATTCTCAGGACTTGTGGTGTTCACTTCTCTATCAAAAGTTCGGTGCACCTCGAAGTTTGACCCAGCCGGAAGTTATTTGGTTTAGTACTACCTAAAGATGTCGGGACTGAATGGGTACTAGTATCCCTGAAGGTGTGAAGATCGGTTATTTGCTGCACCTTTTCGCTGTTGTTAAAATATCCCTTTTATATAATAGTAAAACTTTACTGTGGCCGCTTAATACAGGTATTTTAACTATTTGGGATCCGATTTAGGTGGCCGCTGGCCGCGTTAGACAGGTGACCGCTTATTACAGGTGCATTTACATTATAAATCGTTTGGGAGGAAAAAAGTGGCCGCTTAAGGCAGGCGACCGCTGAGAACAGGTGGCAGCTAGGACAGGTTTGACTGTATATATATTGTTTGTATTTAAAAAATTTTTAAATATATAAATTAATTGTTAATTAATAATAATGTTAGAAGTATTAATATTAATAATACAGTAGTAGTACAGGAAACAGGAAATACGGCAGTAACGTCGTTGCATGGCATATTAAATACATTTTGATAAATCTAATACAGTGTTTCCCCCAGGATTTTTGTTCAGAGGGTTGGCAAAATAGTTTGACGTTAACTGAACCCACAAAGGCTGCGAAAATGCCAAATTTCCAGTTGTTTTTAGAGGCATTATGAAATACATGAGGGTGTCATGTACACTTATAGAAGGAGATATTTTAAGATAGATTTTAATAATAATGTTTATTATTATTAAATATTTGCATAATGTCAAAACAATAATTTGAAAAAGAAGTCTAAATGTATTAGACTAAACACAAACAGATAATACATATTACTTAATTACTGATTGTAATATGTATTATCTGTTATCTATCTATTTATCTAAAAGTAAAACCCAGGTCTTCTAGAATTTAAAACAAATCCACTAACCATGGGATTGGTGATTAAAAAAATTAATTATCCATGATTGAATATTCATTAGCCCTACTTCTGTATGTATATCAGGGGTTCTACTTCTAGAATAAAAAAACAAAAACAAATGACTTCCCATACTGACCAGTGGATACAAAATTTACAGGTCATGATAAAAAATTCACCTGCTAAATTGTAATCACTCAGTGACTGATAAAACAAATAAAAAAAAGTAAATATATATATATATATATATATATATATATATATATATATATATATATATATATTTTAGGTACATTTTTAAATTTGTGTTGATTCATCATATAATACACTTAAAAATAATTTCTTTCTCAAGTCTTGCAAATTTAATTATGTAATGTTTAAATATAATTTAAAAAACAACACAAAAACAAAAACAGACCAAACCAAAAGAACCCAAAAACATTTGGACCTTCGTAAAACAATATGGTTATGTGCAACCTTTAAAAAAGACTGGTCACCATTTATTTTGTTACGCCTGCACTGTGTTAGAGTAATAACTGTTTGGGTACCAGTCACTTAGTAGTTAGGCGCCAAAATGACTGCAACATATTGTTAAATTGAACTTTAATAAAATTACATCTGTAAATATATTCATTTCAGGGATGGGGCATATATTACTGGTGACCATATATTCATTAATGAACTGTTGCATGTGAAAGCAAATCGAAAATATTGACTTGTATATCCGTTTTCCTTTTCACATATGATAGATGTTCATCATGTTGGTTGATTTTTTTTTTTTTCATTCAATCATCATCATGATGATTTATCTGTTTTCCCCTTACTGGCCACCGGGCTCTAACAATGTACATATTTGTGGAATACTTTATTACTGCTAGCATTTGCATTTTGTTTTTTTAATATCGGCGAATTAATCACAGAAGTGAACTCGTCCCTTTTTTTAATGGTTACAATTTTTACAGTCCCGGTAAAGAAATTCGCGGGGTCCTTCCGGCCCCTAGGGGAAACACTGCTAATACAATTTTCTTTGATTTTAATGTTAACAAATTTACAAACTTGTTATAGGAAGGCTAAGAACAATACTATTTCTACAAGAATCGTGATCTAGGCCTAATATCACGATAGCAAGGACAAACAAGTAGAAAGTGATATTCGGGATTGCTAAAAAAATAAATAATGTACTCATATTAGACATCTTCATTTTACAGTTACAAATATAATATTTCAAATTCACGATAATCATAGTTCAGATGATATATTAAATTTCACTATATTACTTGCAAAGCAGTATATATACAGGATGAAGTATATTGGGGTAGTACCAAATGTACAATCGTTTTTTTAAAAATAATATTTAATTACAATACTGAAATGTTTGTTGCCTTTCGCAATTGTGACTGGACCAAAGTTGAGTAACAGTGGTCGATCTGCAATCGTTTTGTTAATTAGTTGTTGTTTTGGGTTAAAACGACGAGACTGGGTTAATGTTTTTTAATATATCAAACAAGAATCATCTTGTATTAATACAGAGAAAAGGCTTTCATTATTTACAAATATCTCTCTCTTACTCTCCTCTCTTTCCTTTCCTCGAATTCTTATGCGAGTATAGATTTATATACTATTTATTTTATTTTATCTATATTTTATTTATTTATTCTGTTGAAAATAATTGTGTCTTTTCTCTTCTTCTTTTTGTTGTTGTTTTTGTTTTTCTGAAATCCAATGGTATATTATAAATCCAATTGTATTAATTGCTCCCAATATATATCTCACAATATATTTACAAAGATTAAGCTTGACATCTAATGCCGTAATCGTACATGAGTGTGTGTTTTTATACTAACAAATATTGTTTTCAAATTTCTGTACAGAATATTGTGTTTTCAACATGTCTTTATTAGTTAAATGTATAAATATAGCTTTTGATCACTTATTTTGTAAGGTGATGAATTGGGGAGTCCCCAGTCATAATATTACCAATGTGTTTTGGGGCAATAAAAACCCACCTGATATTAACTTTTTTTTATATTACAAAGAGTGCATAGTCGTTGTTGTCTGGGAATATTGTTAATATAAAGTAACTTTAATGATTTATTTACCGGCCTCGGTGGCGTCGTGGTTAGGCCATCGGTCTACAGGCTGGTAGGTACTGGGTTCAGATCCCAGTCGAGACATGGGATTTTTAATCCAGATACCGACTCCAAACCCTGAGTGAGTGCTCCGCAAGGCTCAATGGGTAGGTGTAAACCACTTGCGCCGACCAGTGATCCATAGCTGGTTCAACAAAGGCCATGGTTTGTGCTATCCTGTCTGTTGGAAGCGCAAATAAAAGATCCCTTGCTGCTAATCGGAAAGAATAGCACATGTAGTGGCGACAGCGGGTTTCCTCTCAAAATCTGTGTGGTCCTTAACCATATGTCTGACGCCATATAACCGTAAATAAAATGTGTTGAGTGCGTCGTTAAATAAAACATTTCTTTCTTTCTTTTTAATGATTTATTGCGATTATTCTGCTTTGGATTAGCCAAACTATTATGCTTGAAAGGAAAGCAGTATTTGTGTACCAGCACTCAGCACTTTATTTAAAACAGCTGTTATTAAAGTGTCAGATAATTGGTCTAGGGTTAAAGGAAATCGTGGGTATGCATACAAGCCTTGGTGCTGTATTGTAGCTGACATTCTTTGAATTCTTTAATTTAGAAGAATGTATGATTATAAGCAATCTCGTTACTGTTGGTGATCACCGTTAAAAGTGCTACTGAAATGGTTATTCAAATGATTTATGGTGTCATTAAATGTTTATGACATCAACATATGTTAAGTGCAGCCATTAGATGACGAAGGTTAGTGTGTATTGTAATATACCAGCAGGGAATCAAGCATTTTATTTGGCTGTTTCCCATGGTTCATTATACGGTATACAAAGGCAAAAGTTAATGCACCACAGTAAACGTTTTTTTTCTCTCTTTTTTTCTGTTTTACATGTATTCAAACCTAGTGACCTTCTCCAAAATTGTGTTGAGAAAAACATAATGATTACGATTGGGCGATGACTTGTTTGCACTGGGGGGGGGGGGGGGGGGGGCAATAGCCCAGTGGTAAAGCGCTCGCTTGATTCGCGGTCGGTCTGGGATCGATCCTCGTGTTTGGGCCCATTGGGCCATTTCTCGTTCCAGCCAGTACGCTACGACTGGTATATCAAAGGCCGTGGTGTGTACTATCCCGTCTGTGAGGTGGTGCATATAAAAATATCTCTTGCTACTAATGAAACAATGTAGCGGATTTCCTCTCTAAGACTATGTGTAAAAAATTACCAAATGTTTGACATCCAATAGCCGATGATTAAAGGCATACTGTCACGGATGTAAGGGCCTTATTTCATTAAAAGTGGATAATAAATGAAAACGACATTAATTTTTGAAAACTCAATCTGGCTATTGCATCATCCTAACTGAATCATGATGGAGTGAAATCCATGTCAACCCTCTCGGCAATGTTAGTTTTTTAATTATGGACCATTGCCATAATTCATTTATTTGTACAAAATATCATTAATAAGTGGAGTATGGTGGTTATGTAGATAGCTGAATAAAGTACATTTAGGGACAAATCAAATTGATATTGTTTCAGGTAACACTTTGTTAGGCCATTTAATAGGTAAGTGACCTGTGACAATATGCCTTTAATAAATCAATGTGCTCTAGTGGTGTCGTTAAACAAAAACTTTGTTTGCATTGACATTGTACGCATCCATCTGTCAATTGTCAAATAAATGAAAGGACTATTTGTTCAACGACACCCTCAACACATTTTAGACTATGGCTATTAAATTTTGGTATTTAACATATAATTATTTCGACATTTGGTAAATAGAGAGAAAAAGATAAAATCTACTGCCGACATATAGGTTACTCCTAACGATAAGCGTCCTCACCACAACAAGTAATAAAGGTTAGCTTCGTCATTACTATCTCAACCATCCAAAGACTACGCCACTGGAATAGTATATAGACTAACGGCGAAGCCACACTTATATACGAGAATAGCCGAAATCGTAATGTTTCTCTTGTCACAGTCGGCTATTCTCGCACGAAGCACTTGTGTCATATGGCGTCGCCTTTAGTTTAGTAAACATACACATATATTATTAATAACGTAGGTTTCTTCTAAAGGTTATACCGGCGTTGGTGGTATAGTGGTTAAGACATTTGACTTAAAGGGCCATTCCTGAATTTGCTGAACTTTTTAAGATGTGATCGACTAACAGAGACTTTTTAACGATTGTAATTACATCCCCCAAAAAATTTCTGCATAAAATATTAGTGGCTGTATATTCAACGTGTTTCTGATCGTTCTAATATTTGTACTAGGTTAAATTTCATTTTACTTCCTAAAATATATTTTTTTCGTACATACGAAATTATTTGAAGACAAAATCCAGTTTGGGCTTCTTACAAATATTAAGACGACCAGAAACACATTGAATATACAGACACTGATATTCTAAACAAGAAAATGTATTTAATATGTAAGTTTAATCGTAGAAATATTTTATTAGTCGGAAACATCTTACAATGCAGCAAACTCGGGAATGTCCCTTTAAGTCTGGTAGATACTGGATTTGCATCCTGGTACTGACCCCCACCCAAAGCGAGTTGTGACGTCACATTGAGGTGGGGTAAGGTCACCACACAGATGTCTTTCACAACAACCACTAATTCATTGTCCTTAAAGGCATACTGTCACGGATTTAAAGACCTTATTTTTCTAAAAATTAATAGTAAATAAAAATTACATTAATTGTTGGAAACCAAATCTAGCAATCGCATCACCTTAACTGAACCATGATGAAGTGAAATCCATGTCAACCCTCTCAGCAATTTTATTTTTTGAATTATGGACCATTGCCAAAATTCTATTTTATTTTATTTTTTATTATGATGATTATTATTATTACTTTTTTTTTTTTTTTTTACAAAATATCATTAATAAGTGGAGTATGGTGGTTACAAAGATGGTTGAATGAAGTACATTTAGGGACAAATCAAATTATTCTTGTTCAGGTAATTCTTTGTTAGGTCATTAAATAGGTCAGTGGTCTGTGACAATATGCCTTTAATAAAAATGCCAAGACAGCTGAGGTGTGTACCTAGGAGAGCGTGCTTGAATCTTAATAGGATATAAGCTCGAAGGTAGATTCAAACAAAAGTTTGTTTTGTTTAATGACACCCCATTGATTTATTAATCATCGGTTATTGGATGTCAAACATTTGGTGATTTTGACGTATAGTCTTAGAGAGGAAAGCCGCTACATTTTTTTTTCATTTGTAGCAGGGGATTTTTTATATCCACCATCACACAGACAGGATAGCACATACCACGGACTTTGATATACCAGTCGTGGTGCACTGACCGGAACAAGAAATAGCCCAATGGGCCCACCGACGAGGATCGATCCCAAACCGAACGAGCATCAAGCGAGTGCTTTATCACCGGGCTACGTACCTCCCCGAGATTCAAACAAGCTAACAATCAAGGTCTTATCGTTGGGGGTGGAGTGGGGTGGGGGTATGTCACTAAGAGGCTCGGCGGGTTATGATGGTCTAATGGAGAATCAGTGGGACTGATCGCTAATGGTGTTTCTGTGACTAATTGAAACGCAGGTCTGAATAGCTCGTCATCCGCATCCGGATAATCCAAGCCAATTGTTGGAAGACGTATACCACCTTCTCACCTTCTGACACCGGATATAAGACTAGAACAATACATCAGGAAGCTTTTCATAAGAGGTCACTATCAATAATGGTTTTCTGATATCAGCGCATATGTGTGCGGTGTATTAGCCTTCTGGTACCAGTACGGATGTGTGCGCAATATTGGTCTTTTCATATCAGGAAGGAAATGCTTTATTTAACGACGCACTCAACACATTTTATTTACAGTTATATGGCGTCAGACATATGGTTAAGGACCACACAGATTTTGAGAGGAAACCCGCTGCCGCCACTTCATGGGCTACTCTTTCCGATTAGCAGCAAGGGATCTTTTATTTGTGCTTTCCACAGGCAGGATGACACAAACCATGGCCTTTGTTGAACCAGTTATGGATCACTGGTCGGTGCAAGTGGTTTACACCTACCCACTGAGCCTTGCTGAGCACTCACTCAGGGTTTGGAGTCGGTATCTGGATTAAAAATCCCATGCCTCGACTGGGATCCGAACCCAGTACCTACCAGCCTGTAGTCCGATGGCCTAACCACGACGCCACCGAGCCGGTTTCTCATACCAGTACGGAGGTGTGCGTTGTATTGGTATTCAGATACCAGCACGGATGTGTGCGGAGTATTTATGTTCTGATACAAGTACAGATGTGTACGGAATATTTATCTTCTGATACCAGCACATACGTGCACGATATATTGGCCTTCTGTTACCAGCACGGATGTGTGCCGTGTATTGGCATTTTGATATCAGCACGGACGTGAGCGGAATATTAGTGTTCTGATACCAGAACGGATGTGTGTGGAATATTGGTCTTCAGGGGCCTAATTCACTCAACTCTCGCAATTTTGCGATCTCGCAGAGAGAGAGAGAGAGAGAGAGAGAGAGAGAGAGAGAGAGAGAGAGAGAGAGAGAGAGAGAGAGAGAGAGAGAGAGAGAGAATGTGTTAATGGTTTTGTCATACTCTCATTGTGAAGACCAAGTGACTTTGTCTTCACCACGATAAGACAGAACATCCCAATTAACCTATCTGTCCTAACACACCACATATTGTCTCACATCAAAGGTAACCCGCGTGTACCCGCCACGACGACGTCTGCCTGCTCAATTAGTAGGCATTATCAATCATATTAGGTGGTAGAGAAAATACTACCAGTGAACAACCCATAAATAACTTGTAGTTAATTCAAATAATAACCTACATCACACAGGGCATAGTGGGCCAATTAGACATTGGTTTCATAGAGGATTTTTGCTTGTGTGTAGAAAATTACGTATTTGATAAGAAAATCTTTAATGCGTCAACGACGATATATCGTTAGATTTATGCGTGTGTTGAAACATTGTCGATTATTTTGAAGCATTTCGATCTACCCCAGTAAGCTGTGCCCCAGTTACCTACCTATTTGCTGTCACAATATATGTCGGAAGTGTTTGGAAAATACTGGGGCATTCTATAAAACAGTTTATAGTTATGATACAATGACTTCGATGGAATCTCCATATGTCTCTATGTCAGTAACAATGTCAGTAACACAGCAATAAAGTGTAGGGCTATCTCCAAACAAGCCACGCACTAAATCAGTCACAATATATATTGCTACATGTATATATGTATACATTATATTTTCTTAATATTAATTATATCTATATTACTATCACTCACTCATTAAAGAGGTTGAGCCATGGGGACCATTCTTTAATAAATTTTTCCTAATTGCATTTTTTAAATAGAATATATCTTTCTATTTCGAATTTTTTGTGCAATATGTTTTAATGGCAGTGATTTCTAAGCATTTTTTCTGTATTTTTGTACAGTAAATATAGTATTTTATATTAATAATTAGCCAATTAAGAAAGTTATCTTTTTCATTATTTATGAAACCAAACATGATATTATTTTTATTAAAAGTAATTATATTCCCAGTCTTAGTTAATATCCAGGCTTGTACCGAATCCCATAAGTTTTTGGTCTCATTACACTCTACAAATAAATGTGATACGGTTTCAGGATAATTACTACATAAATTGCACATATTCGAATCGACGTAGCGAATCATATGTAAAAATGTATTAGTAGCTAAAATTCTTTGAAATAATCTGTATTGGAACCATAATAAAGTTGAATCGTTCACGCATTGGAAAGGTAGCAAATAGTACTGTTCCCAATCACTTGGTGTAAAAATAAATCCTTGATTCGTGTATTTAATTTGTGATTTTGGCGTTACTGATTTGAAGTTTATTATATCGTACATATCTTTACATCCTCGTTGGCTTTTTAACAATAGTTTTAGTTTAAATGGAAGAATGGGTTTATTTATTGTTGTGAAACTGTCTTCTTTCAAAGTATCTAAATTTTTAAGGTATGATTTTACTGCTTTTACCAGTGAAACATAGTACAAGAAATTTGTTGTTGTATGATATATATTTATAAATTTACCATAAGACAAAATATCACCTTGTTCATCGAATAGGTCACTTATGAAAATAATGCCTTTGCTGGCATAATTGTTATATATAAATGGTTTTCGATCTATAAGTATTTCACTATTATGCCAGATGTTAGTATTATGTTTATTTTCTATTTTTACCCAACAAAGTAATGTATCTCTCCAAAACTTATTTAAAATTTGGGTGGCTTTTCCCGTAATGAAATAATCTCCATATATTATTAATTCATTTGTTGATACGTTTGTAACAGACTTTAAGAGATAAACCCACTTTGAATTACTTACAAACAATCTTCGTATCCACGAACATTTTAAAGCGATCATGAAGTTACTTACATTTAACATTCTGAGTCCTCCTACTTTATAGTCTTGAGTTATTAGATCACGTTTTAACTTTTCAGGTTTATTCTGCCAAATAAATTTAAAAAATAGTGTGTTTAGAGTTTTTAAGAACATTTCTCTTGGGTTCGGTAATGATATTAGAAGATGTGTAATAATTGCTATTATTAATGTTTTAAGAACTGTTATTCTACCTAAGACTGTTAATTTTCTTATAGACCATCTTTTCAATGAATTTTTAATTTCTAGTAGCTTAGGGTTAAAATTAAGTTCATTAATATTTTCCAAGTTGACAGGAAAGTTGATACCAAGTAAACTGAATTGAGTAGAGCCCCATTCTAACTTCCATCGTGTATGGTGATAAACATCTTTAGAAAACTTTTTACTGCCTATCCAGATAGTTTTTGACTTAGAGTAGTCTATTTTTAGACCTGCAAGTTGAAAATATTAATTTGTTTAAATATTAAAAAAAAAAATGATACAACGTGAAATGGCAAACAGAATTTGAAAACCATAAGTTTAGACGTCAGACAGATTTTTCTAGCACCGTGCAAAAAATACATAACCCTGTCCAGTGGGCAATGTATATATATACACACACACATCCATTAAAAAGAGGGTTTTGTTCTTTAAATTGTTTCAACTAGCATATTTTGATATCTTGATTGAAGTAGTGGTTCAAATTTTTTTTTTTTTATAAAAAAATGAAAAAAGCAACAAATACAAAATCAATAGTATCATTCATCATCTGGCTGTGTGGTGTTTACATAACGACTTATCACAATGCGGTGCAGTCAGTGGGCGGAACCTCACGGATTTAAATAATACATCATCAGATCCCATTAGTTTCACGTTTCCTGAATATTACGAGAGAATATTTAAGTAATAATGTCTCTCTGCAAGAAATTCATCGACAAGTACTATTTTGGAATGCTGGAATCTGGCCCTGTCCTGTCTATACGTTGAGTCAGGGGTAGATAGTACTCTCTCTCTATCTGTGTGGTCCTTAACCATATGTCTGACGCCATATAGCCATTAAATAAATTGTGTTGAGTGCGTCGTTAAATAAAACATTTCTTTCTTTCCATATAACCGTAAATAAAATGTGTTGAGTGCGTCGTTAAATAAACATTTCTTTTTTTTTCTTTCTAAGCAACAGATTGTCAACAACCAACTGGTCGCCTAGTACTATGTCTTAAATATACATATTTTCTTACATTTAATGCTACAGACCCTAGATTGATCATTTTCGAGTATACTTATGGCATAAAACAGACATGGTTATGACTTGTAAACACGCTACACGAAGAAACCCGACACCCCTATCCGAATCAGGCTAACAATGTTTCGGAAATGTATCAGTTATTTGATTTCATTTTCGTGCTTATATCCAATTAAGGTTCAAGCACTTGTCAGTTATAAGTGAACTCCAAAATAATAAAACTAAAGGTCTGTGAATCTTAAGTAGATAAGGGCCGGGGACGGACGTAGCCCAGTGGTAAAGCAGTCTTGATGCACGGTCGGTTTGAGATCGATTCCCGTCGGTGGGCCCATTTAGGCTAATTTTCGTTCCAGCCAGTGCACCACGACTGGTATATCAAATGCCGTGGTATGTGCTGTCCAATCTGTGGGATAATGCATATTCCTTTCTACTAATGGAAAAACTTAGCGGGTTTCCTCTCTAAGAATATTTGTCAAAATTACCAAATGTTTGACATCCAGTAGCCGATGATTAATAAATCAATGTGCTCTAGTGATGTCATTAAACAAAACAAACTTTTTGGATAAGGACACACAAAAAGAGATGTGATATGGCCAGTTAAAAATAAAACAAAAAGAAAAGCAAAAATACAAAAACAATACCTAAAAAACCCACCTTTCCAGGAGAATAAAAAAGAAACCCACCAAAAATAACATCCGAAAATACAAGATCATTCTGGGAAGAGAAAGGCTAAAGAAAGGAAAGCTTGAAAGAAGAAGAGAAATGATAAATTGGTGTTTTCCCACTCAAACGTTTGAGGGATAATAAAAATAAAAATAACCCAACAACGCCTTAGTTCTCGTTTCCTATTTCCTGTCTTTTCTTTTGTTGTAGGTTGTGTCGCAGACGGCTCTAGACCAAGCCAAAAATCTTATTCTCGCAGCGTTTGACGAGAACAAAGATGGAAAAATCGACATAGCCGAGGTAAGTGACACTTCAGGATAATGATTCTGGAATAGTCTAAATTATGAAACGGAAAAAACAGGCCCGTAGGAACGATAGGTGAAGTGAAGTGTGTGAAGTTTGTGTAGTGGGGGGTGAGGGTGCACACGCTAAAGTGGAGGGCACAAACGCATTGAAATTAATATATTAGAAAATTAACATGCATTGTGATTAACATCTGTAATTGAAAGCGTATTGAGATATTAACAACCGTAGGCACATGATTTTCTCACGTATTCGGTACCCGACCGTGCAAAATCGTGTCTTACAGGTCAGGGCCCCGTTCCACGAACCGCTCTTAGTCCTAAGCGCACCTTAAGTGCATAACTACCTTATGCAACTAAGATGATCTTAGCGTTAAAAATCGCTTCGTGGAACGAGGCCCTGGTCATAGGGTTTAACGTGCACATTCAGAACAAGCTGTTGTAGCGCACGCCTGTCATAGGCGCAGGTGTCGTGCTGGGTCGGTTCCTCCGCATAGGACAGGAAAAGGGTTTGGGGTGTGTGGGAGAAAGGAATCGCCCACGCTGGCAAATGCAAAAGAGCACCAGCAACCCGACCGGTGCCGGTAGCGGGTGGGAGCATTTTGGCTCTATTGAATTTTTAATATCCCATAGGATTAAGTCAAAATGTAAAATTGTGCGCAAATTCCTTTAAGTAATTTTGGCGCATTTTGGAACGGTCCATTGAAAAAGAATGCTTTATGCTAATTTTTTATTTAGTTTACCGAATGGTAGCTCAGTGTCTTACATAAAAAAAAATATTAGTAATTTTATTAGCATTGCACAGTAGCGGAAAGTAGTTTGAATCCGCCGAGGATTTCCAAGTCAACAATATTAAATTTCATACCGTCTGGTTATAAAAATGTCCTGTGTATGTTCTTGTTTAACTGTTGTTGACTGAAAGGATACGAATAGAATGGATGTTTAACGAAACTCCAGCATAACGGATACGATGCCATTAAAATTAAAAAAACATTTAAAAAACAAGAAGAAAGAAAAACAAAAACCCCATTATTTTCATGTTCTATCAGATTAGTTTCCAATCAATCTGTCAAGTAAACGAACTGATTTTCCAGTCAAAATGTAAAATGAATGAAATATATAGGCAATTTGCCTGAAAATGTCAGTAATTTTACATATTGCTTCAAAATATCAGTCATTTTACAAATTAGACTGGTTTTAAACGTTGACTGTTTAGAGAATAACTAACGAGCTACGAGGAAATACGAATTATCTGTCCCGAGTGAATGAATGTTGTAAACCCGAGCCTTTGGCGAGGGTTTTACAACATTCATTCACTCGGGACAGATAATTCGTAACTCCTCGTAGCGAGTTGGTTATTCTCTTTATTACCCATTGTCAATTTTAACTGATTTTTAATGTAAAAATTCCTCTGCAGTCTACAACAAAGCCATCAGCCATTACGTCATATAATCGTACGCACATTACGTAATGTAAGTGACGTCATAGCATAACGGCGTTCTTTTTACAGCCAAATGTTTACAGTACAAAATAATACGACTGTATTTGCATTTGAAAATAATTATTTTTATATATTACTAAAGCCGCTGCTTATGAAAATATACCATTTCATGTTTACGAAATAAGTGAGTCCATTTGTTTTTGTAAATCTTTGTATATCGTATAACGTATGTGTAATCTGACTCATGAATGGAAACATTATATGAATGAAAGTGAAGTTCCGGCCATGACAAGCAACCAACCAACCTGTCCCTCGTGAATTAATGCTGTTAAACATTCGCCAGAGGCTCGGGTTTACAACATTAATTCACTCGGGACAGATAATCCGTAATTCCTCGTAGCTCGTTAGTTATTCTCTAAATATTATATAGCAAGATAAAAATGTAACTGCTATTAGCCTATTTTGGTTGGCAGGCCCGTAGCAGGGGAGGGGGGTGGCGGGGTGCCCCCCCCCCCACCCCCCCCCCACCCCCAATAATACCCACCATGCTACGAGCCTGCTGAGGGTTTGTATATTTTTAAAATAATACATTTGATGTCCTCGGATCAAGTCATGGATGGGATGCTTCGGTTTATTGTCTTACAAAATGATATGAATGATCTGTAAGTATTTACACATTGTAATATAATTAAGGAACAGTCCTGAGTTTGCAGCCATTGGCAGAGCCTTTTTAGCGACTAGGGTCTAGACATAGTCCAGTCATAAAGTGCTCGCCTGATGCGCGGTCGGTATGCGATCGATCCCCGTCGGTGGGCCCAATGGGTTATTTCTCATTCCCCGACTGGTATATCAAAGGCCGTGGTATGTTCTATCATGTCTGTCGGATGGTGCATATAAAAGACCCCTTGCTACCAATGGAAACATGTAGCGGGTTTTCTCTCTCTGTCAAAATTACCAAATGTTTGACATACAATAGCCGATGATTAATAAACTAATGTGTTCTAGTGTTGTTGTTAGTCAAAACAAACTTTAACTTTTTACAAAATAATATGAATGATGTGTAAGTATTTACCCATGTAATATAGAACAGAATATCTTGAAGATTTCATTGCATACACTAATTTAATTAATTTCGTGCTAATTGTAATCCACCTCTCTACAAAACAATACAGTTATTACGTAACCCAAAGATCAGTCATCACTAATATTTGTACATTTCTTTATGTTGCTACAGAAAAGCGTCGGTTACTACTTTATCTGTAATAATCCCTACCAAACGAAACAGTTTTGCTCATCAGGCAATAAGCTGACAAGGAAACAAAAAAGAGAAAAAACCTACTACAAAAAACAAACACAGGGAAAGCAAATTTGTTAGTTATACATCGATAAATTCACAAGATAATGACAAACAATTCCTATAATCTGTTTTACGTAATGACGCCCCGTTTGCCGTAGTAATGATGCCATTTTCTGAGTTTTTTAGTTTAAAATTGTTTCACTACGCTACGCAATTTTATGCAATTTGTGACAGTTGTACATCGATAAATTCATTAAAAAATGCTAACGATTCTTGTATAATTACAAAATCAGAAGCGTGTGCAGAGGGTGGGTTTCGGCGGTCGAACCTTCCCATTGATTAGTAGTACGTGGGTCTGTTGACGTGACCTGTCCTACGCTCTGATTGGTTGACCTCTAAGGGACGTGGCCTCTTCTGATTGGCTGACCTCTAAGCATGGGGGCGTGGCCTAATGACGTTCAGTGCACCTCGGAGTCATGCAGCTGGCTGACCTTTAAGCGTGGGGACGCTACTTTAATGGGGTTAATGACTTGGACAGCTGTGGGAACCTGACCTCTGTGTCAGGAAACACCGGATGTTGGTAAGATTGATGGGTGTGTTAACCGTCGGGGGGTCCTTTGATGTACAGGAAACAGATGGTGCGGAAGTCGTTAATGACCCCTAGAGTGGTGTCGAATGATGGGGTGCTTATTTAACTGTGACAGCCGTTTGATGTACAGGAAACAGATGGTGTGGAAGTCGTTAAGATGGCAAGATGGATTTGACAGGTGTGGGCTGATTAAGGAGAACCAGTCAACGGGGAGTGGAAAATTCCAGAGGAAAAACCCCAGGGGTTTTACCAGATGTCGGGGAAAGGTTTGAAACGTGTCCATATACGGCGTTGGCCATGAGTCATTTCAGAACGTGTTCAGACACGTCTTGAGTGGGGGTCTCTGTATAATGAGAACCAGTCAACGGGGAGTGGAAAATTACAGAGGAAAATCCCCAAGGTTTTGCCAGATGTCGGGGGAAAGATTTAAAACGTGTCCATATACGGCGTTGGCCATGAGTCAACCCAGAGCGTGTTCAGACACGTCTTGACCTCGAGATAGCGTGGGGACGCTCTTCTGCTCGTTGCGAGCACAATTTCTTACAAAGTGTCAATAAACACCGGATGTTGGTCAGATTGATGGGTGTGTTAACCGTAGGGGGTCCTTTGATGTACAGGAAACAGATGGTGCGGAAGTCGTTAATGACCCCTAGAGTGGTGTCGAATGACGGGGTGCTTATTTAACTGTGACATCTGTTCGTTTTGGCCATGAGTCATCCCAGAACGTGTTCAGACACGTCTTGACTTCGAGATAGCGTGGGGGTCTGACGTCACAAGGAATGCCCGAATCATTGCTGTAGTCGGTGGTTAAGACCGGGGTAGATACCGGGGTTCGTATCCGGGTATCAACTGGTCATCACCCAGCCTTTTCACTAGCCACAGATGGCTGACGCGTGTCCAGGACAGCGTGCTTGAACCATAATTGAAATATGAGCACGGAAATAAGTTGAAATAAATACAAATAGTAAGCTTTGTTTTAAAAATTTTAAAAGTTTAACGACACCACTAGAGCACATTGATTTATTAATCATTGGCTATTGGATATCAAACATATGTGGTACTTTTGAAACATAAAGACGAAACGTTTAAACCTTAATGGGATAGAGGTACGGAAAAATAAATATAACCTCATATAGTTTGAAACTTTATTTCAACATTAATCACTTCCCACTGAGACAGATGTGTAGCTAGATCTCTTAAAATACAGAAATATCGTCTGCTATAGATACGTAATGAGAAACACACGCGGGTCACTTCCAAGTATTACTTTCTTACTACGCTGTGGCTGAAATATAATACCCCTGAAGCTACAAGCAAATGCTATATTTAACGACGCACCGAAGCTTACAAAGTCGAGTTTAATTTCCCGGGTTATTTTGAGCGAAGCAGCCGATATTTTTCAAAGACAGAAAGAAATACAGTGGAAAAAGCAGATACACTTATTCGGTGGCCAGTAGGGGGAAGAAAGGAATGTGCGTAACAACCCAGCCCATTACAAACATTAATAAAGGAATGTATAGACGGCTTAACTGTTAAGGAAAGAAAGGAATGTGCGTGCGCGCGTGTGTGTGTGTGTGTGTTTGTGTGAAACACCCGAGCCCATTGCTTTGAAGAAAGAACGTGTGACTACAACTCAACGTTCCAACGTAACCTATGATCTTTTAACTGCATTTGAAACACGAGTATTTCCCTAGAGTACAAGCCTTTATAGACAACCAGTGTATTATGTCTGGTATGTCAAAGGCCGTGGTATGTGCTGCCCTGTACACACAGCTCTTGCTACTATAAAGTAGCGGTAGAAATATCCAATCACAAATCTAGTCAGAGTAGAAAACACAAACAACAAACGCAGAGAGAGAGAGAGAGAGAGAGAGAGAGAGAGAGAGAGAGAGAGAGAGAGAGAGAGAGAGAGAGAGAGAGAGACTATATTTTACCAAATGGGTAAATACAGTGGTCGATCTAGGATCGATCCCCGTCGGTGGTTCAATAGGCTATAGCCAACCAGTGCATTATGCCAAGGGCCGTAGTATGTGCTGTCCTGTACACACATCTCTTGCTACTATAATGTAGCGGTAGAGACTGACATTCAATCACAAAACTAGTCATGGAGTAAAACACACAAAAAAACAAACGTAATGGCTTGGGTTTTTTCATTTTATTTCTAAATGACAAATCACAAACTACACATATATAAAATGGACACACATTGGGTTACATCGAGAGGCCTTAAGGGCGACAACTACACATATATATATACTAAAACGCAAAAGAAACGCAGGTTCTCATTAAATTGGATATAAAATATTAAAAAAACAAAACGAAATGAAGATTTCAACATTTATTTTGGAGCTACACCAATTCGGCACACATTGGTGTTGGAAATTTTTGATTGAATTCCTTTTTGGCTATTGTTTCATGTCATAAAGTAGGGTGGGGGTCCATGTTAAAAATGTGAAAGAGACGACCTGTAGCATTGTCAAAGTCAGTATCGCGTGTGACCACCCTGGGCATTCAAACAGGCAGTGCAACGTCTCCTCATTGAGTTGACAAGCCGTTGAAAGAATGCCTGAGGGAGTGAGTTCCATTCATGGACCAATGCTGCCTCCAGCGCCTGCATATTCTGAGGTTGTCCGCGAGCCTGAAGGCGACGTCCGATTTCATCCCAGACGTGTTCGATAGGCGCCATGTCCGAGATAAGGCTGGCCACGGCAACGTTGGGATGTTGTGCTGAGCCAGCAACGCCTGTGTTGCCCTGGCAGTGTGCGGCCTGGCATTGTCTTGCTGCAGCAAGCGCACACGTGGGTGAGCGGCAAAGAAGGGAACGACGTGATTGTTGATGACGTCATTTTGGTACACGGCGGCATTAACGCGTTGTCTGAACACATGAAGTTGTGTTCTGTGGTTGAATGAGAACCCACCCCACACCATCACACTACCCCCGCCCCATCGGTCGGCCTGCAGAACGCAGCAGTCGGAGTAACGTTCATGTCGACGTCGCCATACTCGGATTCGGCCATCAGCGTTGGAAAGATTGTAACGGCTCTCATCAGTAAACAGAACTTGTTGCCACTGGCCACGTCGCCATCTTTGATGTTGTTGCGCCCACTGTTGACGTTGTTGGCGGTGCCGAGGGGTCAATATTGGTCCCACATAAGGACGGCGGTTACGGAGTCCTGCTGCCCTCAGACGGCGTCGGACTGTATCGGCGGACACTGGACCACGTGGACCACGCACCTGGTGAGCGGTGTTAGCTGCTGGCAGCATCCGATTCCTAAGGTGGGTCACCCGGATGTACCGGTCTAGGGCTGCGGTTGTCACCCTCGGGCGGCCGGTGCGTGGTCGATCGTTCACAGATCCAGTGATTTGGTGACGTTGAGAAAGGCGTGCGATTGTCGAAACATGACATCCCAATTGTCTGGCTACAGCAGTACGGGTCTGTCCGGCTTGCAACATCCCGATGGCCATATCTCGCTGGAGTTGCGTCAGTCGCGGCATTTTAAAAATGTGATTCTGTTGTCTGTCACTACTCAAATTGAATTTATGCGATTAAATCCAGGTGTGTAGGCTTTATAAGCATTTCAATGAGTGTGTTTGCACTGGATTCATGATACGGATGATCCAGCACGTGCAAACAACGTGTTTTGAGAATTCGTGACGTCACACAGGTAATGAAATTGACACGCAGGTGAGACTGCGGTGTGGGTGTGTGCCATGTCCTTTAACACAGTTGAGGTTCAATTCCACCAAAGATACTGCTTTACAAAGTGCAATTCTTTCGCATTTTCAGGACCTGCGTTTCTTTTGCGTTTTAGTATATATAATGGAAACACATTGGGTTACATCGAGAGACCCTAAGGGCGACAACTACATATAGTAGAATCTCATTGGCTCGAACACTGTCGGTGCACCAAAGTCTGTTCGACCCATCGGGTAGTTCGAACCATGCATTCAGCCGTTGCCGGGTGCTTCTGTAACACAAAAATCATTCGGACAACCTCGCATGTTATATATGTTATATATATATATATATATATATATATATATATATATATATATATATATATATATATAATGGACACACATTGGGTTACATCGAGAGGCCCTAAAGGGCGACATGTGAATAATATGAGTGTTCATTTCTCTTCATCTTCGTCCTCATCATCAGTATCGTCACCATCGGTATCGTCGCCGTCTAGTTCATCCAAATATTCGCCGATCCACGAACGAAACTGATTTAATTTAGAACGGATCTGAGGTCTCCCATCTCTTTTCGGATTCACAGACTGTAGAATTTTTCTCGTATTGGGGCCTTTATCAAAGTAATGCATATAAGCCAGGAAGCGAGAGTACGTGTCTTTAAATAACTTCCATTGTAAAGTCTTCATGTTTCTTTCGATGGCATCTTGGGACATGTTTTTTTCTTCGTAGCGTTTCCTCTTGCTTTCGATATAATCACGATTGATGTCGAATTCACGCTCGATCATCAGACGTACGCCTTCGTTTTCCAGATCGGACGACGGCTCCTCTTCTTCATTTCCCTCCTTGCACGTTTTAAATCGTAGATGTCGCTGCAAGTCACTCCCGTCTTTAAAGACCAGACCACACGTATCGCAAGACTGCATCCTCTTGACTTTTTTCAGATAGGGCTCTTCCTTATCTTCTTCTTCGTCGTCACTTTCGTAGGCGGGTATGCCTGGTAGTTTTCTCTTGAATGCGTTACTTTGCATGATTTGCACGTAGAGCTCTTTCTCCGACAGTTGATGAAACTCTTCTGAGACATTCGCCATTACGTTCGTGCTTTTATACCATTCGGACGGCCCCGTCTCTAAACCATTAGGTCGAAGGCGCCAATGTTCGGGCGTGGTCGGTTTCAAGTCCACCAAGAGATGTCCGTAGGGCCTGTGGGTAGCTTCCTCAAACCGTTGCATGAAATGACGAGTATTTCCAGGCTACATCTGCTGTGCCAAGGTTAGGACTTGCTGCTTGTCGATGGGGTTGTTGAACAGTGCCAGGTAATGACAGTTTCTTCTCTGTGTCGGGTCTTTGCTGCTATAGAGGTTCTGGTTGATAGCAATCACCGAGAGGTTTCTGTGGTGACTTCCTTCCGTGAACAGATCGGTGATACGAGAGTCTTTTCCAGCTGTAGACATCAGGTCATCCAACACGATGAGATTTCTGACTGGGATCCAAATAACGATCCTTTTCCAAATTCTCGGGTATGCCTTGAACAAATTTTACTCGAGCAACCATTTTGATCGTATCATAGAGAGGTTGCCATCGTTTGTAGAGCCAGATGATGCGCTGGGGAGGCGGGTGGATTTTACCATCACGTAACAGTTTGTACAACAAAACTGTTTTTCCACACGACGTGGGTCCCGACACGATCATGGTGAACGGATGTAACAATTTTAAGGGCTGCTGCTGCTGTTGTTGCTGCTGCTGTTGTTGCTGCTGCTGCTGTTGCTGTTGCTGTTGCTGCTGCAGTTGTTGCTGCTGCTGCTGCTGTTGTTGCTGCTGCTGCTGTTGCTGCTGCTGCTGTTGCTGCTGCTGGGAAGGCTTATTTTCAGATTCCAAGAGTCCATCTTTATTTCGTACGTACCGAGTTAGGTCGTGGGTCCAAACATATTTTTTTTCGCAAATGTGACACTGATTCATGATGTTGACTGTGACGTGAACTGGCGATGTTGAAACTGCCATGCCCTCTTTTATAGTCTTCTCAGAAATGCTTGTGCCGTTTTTGCCCAGTCTGCTCTCGTCGTTTCCGTTCCACGCCGCTCTGTTCTCGTTTCCGTTTCTGCTCGGCCTTGGCTTGTTCTACCACAATTTGCGTTGGGGAGACCATGACGACTTTAGGTGTCGGGGGCTTGTTCTGTTCCTCTTTTTCTTTTTTCCAAGTGGGATCGTAGAGTTCTAGACATCGATCCACGCTGTACATCATCTGACTTTTCCCATCACGCTGCACTGGAAAATGAGGTTGAAGTTTGCCTTGGGCTTGCAACTTGTAAAAGCGGGTCCACTTGTCCGCGTCGGGAACGTACAACTTGTACTGGTCTGACATGTTGCGCCTCTGAAGGTTCTATCTCAAATGACGATGTTACCCATTGCCCTTTTATTTATACTCTCTATAATTTCGCGTATGCGCACAAAGATTAAATTTTGTGTGATACATATAGTCCATGCCCCCCATCTCAAAGAATAACTCAGGGCCACTCTCAGCGCCACAGGGTCACACTCAGGGCCATACTCAGGGCCATACTCAGGGGCACATTCAGGGCCACACTCAGGGCCACACTCAGAGCCACACACAGGTCCACACACACACACACACACACACACACACACACACACACACACACACACACACAGAGTCACCCTTACACTAATAACAAACAAAACGTGTTATTCACATGTTTATTTTACAAAACGAAAAGTAGCACACACGTGTTTAATTTCTCAACACATTAATAACAAACAAAACGTGTTATTCACATGTTTATTTTACAAAACGAAAATAGCACACACGTTGACTGTTTCTCATTATGCAGAGACCCCCACTCAAGACGTGTCTGAACACGTTCTGAAATGACTCATGGCCAACGCCGTATATGGACACGTTTCAAACTTTTCCCCGACATCTGGTAAAACCCCTGGGATTTTTCCTCTGGAATTTTCCACTCCCCGTTGACTGGTTCTCCTTAATCAGCCCACACCTGTCAAATCCATCTTGCCATCTTAACGACTTCCACACCATCTGTTTCCTGTACATCAAACGGCTGTCACAGTTAAATAAGCACCCCATCATTCGACACCACTCTATGGGTCATTAACGACTTCCGCACCATCTGTTTCCTGTACATCAAAGGACCCCCCGACGGTTAACACACCCATCAATCTTACCAACATCCGGTGTTTCCTGACACAGAGGTCAGGTTCCCACAGCTGTCCAAGTCATTAACCCCATTAAAATAGCGTCCCCATGCTTAAAGGTCAGCCAGCTGCATGACCCCGAGGTGCACTGAACGTCATTAGGCCACGCCCCCACGCTTAGAGGTCAGCCAATCAGAAGAGGCCACGTCCCTTAAAGGTCAACCAATCAGAGCGTAGGACAGGTCACGTTACCTAGCTCATTTGCATATCTTGGTACCCAAGAGCTACCACTACTACTTTGATTAAACAAATTTTCTTTTTTCTCTAACACTTTTCCAGCCATAGCATGTCTTAACCCATCATAAACTTCGCTAGCCTCAGTTTAGCCCTCATCCTCAGCTAAAATGTATGTACAAGCGCCTGAACACACCATATTTAGTTAAAATAAATCAGCTTCTAACGACCTTTCCATGACCTGTTTTACGTAATGATATCCCAGCTGGCGTAATGACGTCATTTTCTGAGGTTTATCGAAGGATTACTTTAAGTTTTTCTTCGACGTCGTCCAATCAGAATAAATTAAATCGTATAACAGCGAAATGTTGTAATTATAAATTGATGATGTGAAGGAAGGAAGGAAATGTTTTATTTAACGACGCACTCAAAACATTTTATTTACGGTTATATGGCGTCAGACATATGGTTAAGGACTGATGATGTGATGCTGAAACACAAACAGCTGGATACTTGGGGGCTGGAATGAAAATACCACATGCTTTTGAAATTTGCGATACGACTTGCGATTATCGCCACCACACCATTACAGTTACAGATAATCGTAGTCGGTCGAATTTGCAAAGCCTGTTTATCTTACATTGGTATAACTACATGCAGGCTTAGTAAATTCGGCCTAATATGATTCGGTAACACTACTAATAGTTTAGTCAGTTTCCCAGATCAACTCGGTTAGTGACGTAAAGATGATGGCATTCTCAGAAGTGTAATTTTATTATTTTTAAAAATATATATATATCAGCTACGAAATGTATTACATGTAGCAGGTTTCTTAACTATAAAGGGCGGGAAGCAAATTGCTGTGACGTCAAAAACTACACTAAAAGTGGTGACCTCTCGCTTTCCGTAACGGTAACGGTGTGTTGTGAAAGCTCTATATTATAGATTCTCAGTCTGGAGCTCCTCGCGGTAAGACGTGTTTGTTTCGCTTGTGCACACTGCACGTGCTTTCGCGGCTCGACTTGGGGATCCTTCACTTTGTTGTTTTTGTCAGTGAAGTGAAGTTTTCTGCTGGGATGTATGCGGCCATTGGAACTGATTGAACGCTGGAACGCTTCTCGTTTCGACAGTCTGCACCACCAGGTTGGATCTTTTTTAGCGAAATACCTCGTCTCCACCTCATTTCTCAGTCTGACTATGTTTTTTTTTTTTTTTTCGTGACTCGTATGACGGCCAATCTGCAGAACGTCACGGTTGTTCGCGTTTAGTCTCTACATGTCCGAGCCTGTCCTAACAGCACTGGAAGATTGACCGCCCCACTCTAAGAAGAAATAGGAAGCGGGATCGGCCCCTACTACTCTTTTCAAGACTTTACTTTCCATCATTGTGATATCATCTCCGGAGTCGGGCCCGTCCGCACCACTATACCAACCCATGACGACTGGACTATACCCTAGTCTGATTCTCTCACTCGTTCAGACCGATCCGGCTTCTCAAGATCTGTATTTCAGCACAGCACTACACCTTCAACGTCTATTGACTGTCAATCTAGGGGTTTTCTTGACGGGATGCAACCCATCTCGTCCCTACAAGCTGTGCACCCTAACGGCCTTAACGAGGCCACTCACGTGGACATATAGAATTGGAATTCCTACGCATCTATCTTCAACTCCAGAATTACCGACTGCATGCACTTTAGGTGAAATCGTAATTAAATGCGAGCAGTACCTTTTGCAGTATATTACGACAAAGCTAACATCAAACAAAAATTCTAACAAATATGGTAATAAAATGCGCACATATATGTCATTCAAACAAATTTCGAGTTCAGTTGATTCCTATTTATTACATACCAAAGACTACGAAAGCAGGAAAGCTTTTAGTAGGCTTCGTTTGAGTTCACATTCACTTATGATTGAAAAGGGAAGACACAAGAAACCACCTGTCCCTGCGAATGAGGGATATTGTCCCAACTGTCCCCTAGAAGTTGAAGACGAATATCATTTCATTATGAAGTGCCCTATATATAATGCCGTTAGAAATGATTTACATCATAAAATAATAAAACAAGAATCACATTTTTCTTTTTTGACTAATAATGAAAAATTCTTATTTCTTACACGCAACAATATTCCGGAATTATGCCCTATCATTTGCAATTTTTTAAAGAGATGCTTTAAGTTGCGTGAAAGCATATGAGTTGGAAGTAATTTCAAATTGTTTGCATTTCACGTCTGTATAAACTAATGGAGAAGTACGAGGATGTGTGGATTCGTGAAAAATAATTCACGAACGCCATAGTTAATGGGTTTTTTTTATGGCTCTGCACTTCTGACAATATTTGCTTTTACCTAAATATTAATATCACTAGTAATAAGGCTTAAATTACATATGTATTTGTTGATTCAGATGTTTGTTCATGTAATTAATATATATTTATGTTATTGTTACTGCAGATAAATGTATATTATATTGTTATTTTTGCTATGCCCATATTCGGGTGTTATGCAAATAAATTATTCTTATTCTTATTCTTATAGATCGGACTTTAAACTGTTAGACCTTCGTTCAAAAGTTTATGTCGAAATTACTTTCTTTTTTTAAATATTATTAAATAGTCCGATCTTCTCTTCTGTCTCTTATTTATTTTTGGACTTCTTCTAAAATGCTCCAAATTATATAAATATTCGACCGAGCAGTCAATTCTTTTTATTTTTGGCTTGTAACTTTTCTTCTTTTTTTTTAAAATTCTATTAACTTTTTTACTAATTGCTATTTTCAAAATTCTGCCCATTTCCTCCCACCTCCTCCATCCCGAGTCAGGCCACCGATCTTATATAATTTCTTTTTGACCACCCGATCTAATTTAGCGACCAAATTTAATGAGTAAAATTTTCTTTCTTAATTATATTAATTAGAGATGCGCATCGAAATTTTAAAGGCCCACTATTTAATTTTTGGATGCAAATTTCAAAATTGTCCCCTGGCTATCCAGAGACAGGCCCCAGGACGGACATGCTCGAAACTCTAGTAGTATATGAACATGTAAAAATTATTCGTACTCACTCTATATTATAATCATCTTAAACGTATGTTAGTAATCACGGAGAACTAACCAATCATCCCATTATCACTAAGAACTGGCCATTATCACTAAGAACTGGCCATTATAACTAAGAACTGGCCATTATAACTAAGAACTGGCCATTATCACTAAGAAGTAACCATTAAAAGGACTGACCCTAGTTTTTAAACACTAAGGCATATTTTTCTCTATTAGAGCCGTTTATGATCACTAAAATCAAACATTACTGATATTTTATTGTTTAGATTATCCATTTCCGTAAAACCGAAGTATTTCTGGTCAAACTGGTGTTTCTTATACCACAAAATACATTTTTCATATTTTTAAAAACGCACGTGCGTCTGAGAAGTAACGGTTATGGAGTCACGTTTTAGTCTATTTTTAAGGGTATTTCAACGTCACATACTCTTGTTTCACTCTGATGTATCCAAATTTGATACATGCTTGTAAATTAACCAAACTTAGTGTTCATTTTTACGGGTTGAAACTAGGGTCTAGGTGAAAAATATGCCTTTGTGTTTAAAAATACTTGAGTCTATCCCTTTAATGGTTATTTCTTAGTGATAATGGGATAATTGGTTAGTTCTCAATGAGGTCTCGAGTCTAGACTCTAAAAGTGTTATACGCACTAGACCAGACCTCCATGACACCCCCATAGATCCACCACTGACAGTTGATACAGTTGACCGGGTAAAGGTGGAAGGACACTTCTAAGTTCGCCTCAAGGATCTTTTCCAAACTGTGAAATAAGCATTACCATTGGCTACGATACTGTGACGTGCGCTTTTCTTTTTAAGCACCTTTTTCTCTAAATCCCACTGCCCACTTTCCTTTCTCTCCTTTGACATCCATCTCATTTCTTCCCTATCTGGCAGCTCATCCTATATTTTAACTTCTCGCTGTCCACATACATATCCTAGTCCTTGACTCTCCAATCGCGACATGTGCTTGTCGCTTGTGGTTACCCGTGCCACACACATCTGTCATTTCTCATCAGCTTTAGTTGTGGGCTTAGTCTGATCACTTCGGAAAGTGTTCAGTTGGTTACTTCTGGCATTGTTAAGAAGCACTTGTAACCACCTACTATGCTTCCCTACAACCAGCGGTCGTTAGTTAGAGCCGTGGGTCAGACCAGTTTTATTAGCGACAGAGGACGAGGATGCGAGGTGGGTGCTACGATACTGTGACGTGCGAATTTCTTACTAAGCACTTATTTTTTTCACAGGTGGCTAATTAACTAAAATCGTGACTCACAGAGCATTAGCTACACAGTAATCGTCAAGGCATGCGCTAAAGTCTGTTCCGAATATCAGAGCTCAAGGTTAATGGATCTTCGCAAAGAGCATGTGGTCTCGCCATTGACCAGTCTATATGTAGCAGTTATTTGCTCATTTATTATTTTTATATGATCGAAGTTCAAATTACGTTTTGATGTGTTCTGTTTTATTTCGTATATTTATTTACCTTCATTAGCATTCGATAGTCAATGTGGCTTTTCTTTCTTTCTGGATTTTTATTATTATTTTTATTTTTTTATAATTATTATTATTTTTTTTTTGCTTTTTTTTGCATTTGCATTTGTTTGTTTTTTTAGTTTTGTTTTTGTTTTTGTTGTGGGGGCGAGACGTAGCCCAGTGGTAAAGCACTCGCTTAATGCGCGGTCGGTTTGGGATCGATCCCCGTCAGTGGGCCCATTGGACTATTTCTCGCTTCAGCCAGTGCACCACAAATGGTACATCAAAGGCCGTGGTATGTGCTATCCTGTCTATGGGATGGTGCATATAAAAGATCCCATTCTGCTAATCGAAAAGAGTAGCCCATAAAGTGGCGACAGCGGGTTTCCTCCCTCAATATATGCGTGGCCCTTAACCATATGTCAGACGCCATATAATCATAAATAAAATATGTTGAATGTGTCGTTAAATAAACCATTTCCTTCCTTCCTGTTTGGGGGGTGGGGGGGGGGGGTTAAAGGGACATTCCTGAGTTTGCTGCATCGTAGGATGTTTCCGACTAATAAAATATTTCTACGATTAAACTTACATATCAAATATATTTTCTTGCTTAGAATATCATTGTTTGTATATTTAATGTGTTTCTGGTCGTCTTAATATTTATAAGAAGCCCAAACTGGATTTTGTGTTAAAAAAATATTTTTGGAAATAAAATGAAATTTACGCTAGTACAAATATTAGAACGATCAGAAACACATTTAATATAAAGCCACTAATATTTTATGCAGAAAGATATATTTGATATGTAATTACAATCGTTAAAAAGTCTCTGTTAGTCGATAACTCAGGAATGTCCCTGTAAATTAAAAAAAAATTAAAAAATAATAATAACTCGGGGTCTGTACAAAAATAAGAATTAGGGCTCAGTAATATAAAACCAACATACTGTAATTGCATCTCGTTAGAAAGTATTTTTGCACTTCATTGCATTGCCCCTGCGCGTGCTGTAACCTCACCGTGGTGCAGGGGTGTAACATTCTGTTTGAGAATGGCCAATGCAGCACAAATTGAAATTTGGAGTAAAAGTCAGTATCTATCTGTGATATTTGTATTTTTGCACAGTTCTTTACACTGTTTTTATTTAAATCTTGAAGTTTTATCTTGATGTTGATCATCACCTTATTTGTTTGCATTACCATAGTGTGACACCCAATAGCCGATGTATTTTTCGTGCTGGGGTGTCGTTAAACTTTCATTCATTCATTGCATTGCATTGCAGCACAGTTGCGAGAGTTTACTGAATTGGTTTAAACAATATTTATATATTTTGTGAAAACATATTTGGATTGGTCAACAGGCTTAGCCTAGAGTAAGACCTTTCCCTACATTTTACAAGCAGATACATTTTAAAATACAGCAAACTTACATATAATGAATGAATGAATAAAATAAATGAATGAATGAATGTTTAACGACACCACAGCACGAAAAATACATCAAACTATGGTAAATGCAAGCATTAAGTGATGATAAACATCAATATAAAAATGCAACAGTTCAATTAAAACACAGTGTAAACAACTATGCAAAATTACAAATATCACAGATAGATAAAATTAAACTTTAGAATAAAAAGTCAGTATCACGTAGAAATTGTAATAAAAGTTCTGGATAGAATCGAAATGATTCCATCACATTTCTTTGATTCCATCACATTTCTTTTTCTAGTTTCTCTCAGATGCGTACACTCCACCAAAATGTGATGCACCGCCAGAGTACACTGACAGTGCTCACACTGAGGTGGAGGATCCTTCTTCAAGATAAATGAATGGGTCATGTATGTATGATCGATGCGAGCACGACACAATATTATTTCATCCTTCCTGCACTGCCTATGGGAGGACTGCCACTGTCTTACATAGACGAATAAAGAGGGGAAAAGTTTGTTTTGTTTAACGACACCACTAAAGCACATTGATTTATTAATAATCGGCGATTGGATGTCAACCATTTGGTAATATAGTCTAAGAGAGGAAACCCACTACATTTTTTTCCATTAATAGCAAGGCATCTTTTATATGCACCATCAGGATAGTACATACCACGGCCTTTGATACACCAGTCGTGATGCACTGGTTGGAACGAGAAATAGCCCAATGGGCCCACCGACGGGGATCGATCACAAACCGACCACGCATCAAGCGAGCACCTTACCACTGGGCTACATCCCGCCCCTAAGAAGAAGAAGAAGACCTGCCTTTGAGCTACAACCAGAAAGATACCCGAGTCCCTCTGTTACATTAATCACATCTATACTGTTAGAGGCGGATAGTTATGATTTTATTATATATTAATTATCATTATTTTATGATCCCCCTCCAAACCTCCCACAAAGTTCCCATGACATTCCACCTCATGTCACTGCCCCCCCCCCCCCCCCAATGGATTTTTTTGGATCCGCCACTGACTGTTCATAACAGATAGCTAAACCACATAGCTGGTACGTGTACCGTGGAGGGCGTGCTTCAACCTTAACAGATATAATCACGGGGGAAATGTAATTAATATCAAGACCGGACTTTGAAATCATCAGTACCGGCCTCGGTGCGTCGTGGTTAGGCCATCGGTCTACAGGCTGGTAGGTACTGGGTTCGGATCCCAGTCGAGGCATGGGATTTTTAATCCAGATACCGACTCCAAACCCTGAGTGAGTGCTCCGCAAGGCTCAATGGGTAGGTGTAAACCAATTGTACCGACCAGTGATCCATAACTGGTTCAACAAAGGCCATGGTTTGTGCTATCCTGCCTGTGGGAAGCGCAAATAAAAGATCCCCTTGCTGCTAATCACAAAGAGTAGCCCATGTAGAGGCGACAGCGGGTTTCCTCTCAAAATCTGTGTGGTCCTTAACCATATGTCTGACGCCATATAACCGTAAATAAAATGTGTTGAGTGCGTCGTTAAATAAAACATTTCTTTCTTGAAATCATCACTGAAATATTGTTTCTCGTTAACTGTATGTTCTCACTAAGTCAGTGTATGTATGGTATGGTGTTTGAATATTTATTTATTGCATGATACGATATCATTAAAATTGTGTTTGTATTGAGTGCGCGCATCATGTATGTTTCTGTATGTGTTTGTACATGGTTCTGTAGGGTACGATACGATATATATGTATACGTATACCTATACGTATACGTATAACATGGCCTGTGTGTACGCATGATGGACTTTGCCAGTAAACATCTTTTAACAATGTACTTGTTCGTTTGTTTTTTCAGCTAGCGCAAATCTTGCCAATGGAGGAAAACTTTTTATTACTGTTTCGAAGAGATCACCCACTAGAATCAAGCGTCGAGTTTATGAAGGTAATTATTTAGTACATGTTATTTTAAAATATTTGAACTTCTTCCATCATTCTATAACATCGTTTACTACAACAAACTCCATATATCTCCAACAACAAAACACATCAGATCCAGACTGGAGATTATTTATTATTTTTGTTGTTTTGATCCAGCTTTACTATATGTTTTATTATTAATGGAATATCATGACACTAAATCGAATACTAGTGCTTTCTCAAATTACACAAGCAAAAATAACACAGGTGTATTATGCGTTTCCGTGTAGTATGCAATATCGTATGTATTAGGTATATATTTTCGCTAATGTAACTTCTTTTAACAAAACCAATAATTTAAAAACATTGTTCACGTATAACTAAACATATCAGGGTCCCGTTCCACGAAGCGATCTTAGCGCTACGATTACCTTATGTGCATAACTACTTTATGTGCTTAAGGTGATCTTAGCGCTAAGATCGGTTCGTGGAACGGGGCCCAGAAACGGTCAATAGATAGCGTTCAACACAAATAGAAGAATGAAATCGTATCACGGAAAAAAAAGTTTTATTCTGTATTCTTAAATATTAAAATATACTCGAAATAACAACTATAAATCAAATTTAAAAAGTAAACTTTTATGTTAAACTGTCCTTTGCAGGTGCTTATTAAACGACTGACTATATAGAACTAATTCATATGTGTTATTATGTTTCAAAGTTACAGGTATTTACTTTGGATTACAGTTCCACAATTTTGTTAAAATAATTTGAAATAAAATGGCACGACTTTCGATTGCCTTTTATATATCTGACAAAAGGATATTTTAACTTAAAAATAATGAATTCTTAAATTAAAGAAAAATATGACAAATTAAAATGACCAATTTCATGATTGGAAAAATAATTTTATTTATGCAGAAAGGGTAATCCTTACGTTTATGAATTGTTTCGTTAAAACATAAATTAATCCTTTTATTTTTTGTAACTTTTATTAAAATATTTCATTACATATAATAAGACTTTGTCTAGCATAAACAGTTATTTTCATTTGTCATACATGTACAAATAGTAACAGGTTCAGGAGAAGTTGGCGAATTGCCACTCTAATTTAACATGTAAACAGACTAGCAGGTTTAGAAAATATTGTATAACGGAAAAGATCAAATATATTTTAAAATAGAACGTGCCCATCTTATTAACCGTATACATGTAAAACAAGAAAAACAAAAATCGTAACTCAAGAACACAGAATTAAAAAACACAGAATCTTAATATCAGTGATATCGAAAAACCCCCAAAACAACACAAAATGGTTTTATTGTGGCCTAAAGAAATAGATGTGTAACTGAAAAAGAAAATTATCAACCTTTTTATGTCAAATTTGTTTGTTTTTAAAGAAAACATTTAGATTATTGTGAAATGAAAAATCATAGAAAGGCATTGGCGCGATTAAAAACTAGAAGTTACTATTTCGTAAATCAGAAATATAAACTGGGAGATACAAAAATAAGGAAATAGATTCAACGTTTTAGTTAGGTTTGCGATATTACAGTATCAAGAATTTGGGGGCGAATAACTTCAACCAATGTCATAATAATATGTTCAAATGTCATAAATCTGGAAACCAAAAATTCATTTAAGTATTTAATATCAGCACTGGAATTTTTGTCAGCGATTATGCATTTAAATTGTTGCAACCTAAGCCGTTAATCGTAATTACACTAATATATAAAAATAATTTACAAATAAAATTAACAATATATTTTCACGAACATACTATACATTTTTAATAACAATATTAAATATTAATATAACTATAATTGTGCATTAGTTTATACCTGCATGTAATGGTTTTGACATGTTGTGACAATTCATTCATTCATCTATTTATTTATACAGTTTGTCTTTGTTTCCGTCGTCTGTCTCTAATATATTATTATTATTGATTTCTCCATGGGCGTCGATCGGTGGGGGACAGGGGGGACGCGTCCCCCTCACTTTTCAACGCCGGGGGACAATCTATATAAATGTCCCCCCCCCCCCCACACACACACACACTTTTTCGTTTAGCACACACGCTCACACACACACACACACACCACAATGTACACACACACACACCCAATGCGCGCGCACACACACACACACACACACACACACACACTAACACGCCCCCCCCCCCCCCCCCCCCCCCCCCCCACACACACACTTTTAAAGCCGGATTGACGCCCATGGTTTTCTCTGCAATGTTTTGTGTAACATATGTCAGTTGTAAAACGTATGGTGATACCTTAATGTAGGCATTCTGGCGTGCAATACGTTAATACATATTGCTTTAAAATTTCCTATTACTTTTTCCATTATGTTATTGCTTTGTCTCACACATCCGTTGGTGAGAATACCATGCGTTATTTTTGATAACGCATACTTGTCTACACATGTACGTGTGTTAACAATTTCAAGACATACGACTGGCTGCTCCTAGGTGATGACCAGATCACCAATGCCATACATCCAATGAAAAAACAGCACGATCGAAATCAATTACACTGTGACGTGTAGTTAACCGGACAATCACTTGTCTGTGACGCGTAAGTTAGCTACAAGTTCAAGGGTTGTAAATAACTTTTAGTCGAAAAAGATGTTAACATTTGCTTAAAACCTGAATATGTAAGATACATTTTAAAACAACTCGTTTTAAGATAAATGGTATCTATCGACCACTCATGTATTATTTTCTATATCCATAGTTATAAATGATCTTGAATTGCACGAAGGTAATACATTCCACACCCAGTAATGGGAATTCACTTGACGTCATAAATTAGTCTTGATGTATTGATTTTCAATATTTCTGGAGTTTTGAACATAAAACTGATTTGTGGATAATAAAGTACTAGTAGCTAATTGTCACTTCAATTTGCTATATATGACGTCGTTTGTTTTTTGTTGATGGTAACAACATTTTGATTAATGTTACTTGAATTATATATATATATATATGTATATATGTATATATGTGTATATATATATGTATATGTATATGTATATGTATATATGTATATATGTGTATGTGTATGTGTATGTGTATGTGTATATGTATATATATATATATATATATATATATATATATATATATATATATATATATATATAGTCATTATAGTCTTTCAAGTTTTATCTTTGTATTTGTAACTGCAATACGTTTCGCAATGCGTAATACATTTTTCATGTTATAAATTAACTGAAATACGAAAACGATGAATAGTTTTACACGACGAATAATTTACTTCTTTGGAGGACTGCAACCCAAACGTTGTATGCAAAAAGGATATCATATATCAGTTAAAATGTTGCTATAATAACAGATATCTCGATAAAAATGTGTTGGGTAGCACGATATCACCAACAAAAACAAAAAAATTTCAACATAATCTTTGTCTTTTTTTAGGTCATTTACGACCTTCACAAAACATGAAAGAGAGTTATCATGTAATATTTATTGTGTTTACATCTTAATGCTATCAAAGAAACGATCGTAGGCGTACTATCGTCATAAATATCCACGATCGACACCTCGTTTCATGATGCGGGCCGGGGTAGCTTACCATTGTCGTAAATTACAATGGAAATATAGAATACCTCCAAAGCACTCGTGAGCCACTGATGTTGATGTCAAATAAAAAGCTATATTGTGATTTAATAATTTTCTAAGAGGGGTACAAACCCATTTGTATGAAAACGGATCTAGTGAATATATGTCCAGATCCTCGATGAAAAAGACTTTGTTCTTGTTTATGTCATTTACGACCTCCACAAAAAAAATGAAAGAGACATATCATGTAATATTTATTACTTTAAAATGAACAGCCCATTTTAAACAATAAGATTAGTACTTACGTTCTACCCTATGCTATTTGCTATTACGAGACAATGCATACGAATTGACATGGAACCTACAATCCCTAATTTCAGTAAAACATACTACTATACGTGATAGTCCTTGGCGCACTTGTTTCCCCTACGCCAACTTATGATTTGTTTTTAATTATGTACTTACAAAACATAAACAATCAGTGTGTTATTAATTAATTAATTTTCATTTATTTTAATGCTTAAAGTTTAGTCATGATGTCCTTCTGCGTGTACAGGAGATCGAGCGCCCTCGAATAATTTGACTGGTACCATGGTGTTCTATCACATACAATGTATTTAACTTTAGGCGCAAAAATTAGTCTAGCAAACGACCGCAAGCTCTTGCTATTTTGAACACGCATTTGGGCAAACACCTCAGCTATTTAAGATATGTTCAAGACGACGAGAGATCGCAGTCGCTCGCCAGACTGGTGTTTGCGTCTAACCAGAAATGAATGTGATGTGACAGAAAATGATGGTACTGAACCAGTTAAACTGTTCGTGAGCGCTCGGTCCCCTGAACACGCCATGGGCTCTCCCCGGACCAGGGTTTAATGATTAGTTATTAATGGTTACTGAGAGAGACGTCCGTGCAAATGGTCATGAAACCTCCTCATTTAACAGTCGAAACTAACCTTGGAGTTGGAGCTGGAGTTGGGAACCGATCCGAGCACCGGTTAACCTTATGCGCTGCTTAAAGATAACCTGTGTGTATAGATGGTTTGACAGTATACATCGTCAACCAGGAATTAATCCACATCAACATTGTCCATTAATACTTCCGTTAGTGACTGCCACCAAGATGAATAATTAATCTTCTTGTTGCGTGACGGAAGCGATTTTGTAGTCGCATTATCTCCCCGGGACACGCTCTTCAGCCATTAAATAATCCACTCTGCCATCTTGTGGCTAGTGAAGTGATTTAAACGTGTATGCTCCGTGGCCGCGGGTAGAAACCTGATGGTAGGCTACACCGGCGACAAATATACATGAAGAATTAATAGACTTCTTGTACATGCATGGTAATATGCGCTCATTATAAATCTGGAACTGACGACAAATCTGGTAATCACGCGTGGACATCAATTTCAGGTTATAACATTTACAATAATCCTATCCACCACAGATTGACCCAATCATGCTTGTACATCAATATCAGCTAACCACAAATCTAGATGTCATGCATGTAAGCAATAGCTGTCCATAAATCTAGCAAACACGCATGGACATCAATATCAGCTAACCACAAATCTAGATATCATGCATGTAGTAAATAGCTGTCCATAAATCTGGCAATCACGCATGGACATCAGTATTAGCTGAACACAAATCTAGAAATCATGCAAAATGTCGGATTATTTTAAATTTTGAACATGACTTATGTAAATATATGTTAGATTATCTTAAAAATTCCTAATTAAAATTATACTTGATGGGTTTGGTGAATATTTAAAAAATAATTATACAAGAAGGAGAATGGGAACAAAGTAGAAAAAACCCAAAACTAAAACTTAATACTATAATTATTTTTAAAACTTTTAAATATGACGACACATTTGGTAATCATGCATGGATATCAATTTCAGATGATCACTTTTAAAAATCACCCGTATACAACAATACCAGATGGCTACAAATTTAGAAGTCACCAATGTACATAAACACCAACAGATCACACATCTAGAAATCCTGTATTACGCGATAGCTGACCACAAATCTAGAAAACGAGCATGGAGTCAATAGCTTGTCTTAAATCTAGAAATCACGTATATAGTCACAGCTAACCACACATTTAGAAACCATATATACATAACCAACAACTGACCATAAACTTAGAAATCGCGCAAATGTTCGGATTATTTTTTATTATAAATATATTTTAGGTTAATATATTTCATAGCTGGTTTTAAATTTAGAAATCAGGTATGTAGTCACAACTAACCACAAATTTAGAAATCATAATACATAACCAACAACTGACCATAAATTTTGAAATCGCGTATGTAGTCACAGCTAACCACAAATTTAGAAATCATAATACATAACCAACAACTGACCATAAATTTTGAAATCGCGTATGTAGTCACAGCTAACCACAAATTTAGAAATCATAATACATAACCAACAACTGACCATAAATTTCGAAATCGCGTAAAAAATATTTTTTTTAATATAAATATATTTTAGGTTATCTTCGAAAATATAGAGTAACTTTAAACCTATTCTAATTATATACATGTATGTATGTATATTCTAATTAAAATATATTATTATTGGTGGGTTTGCTGGATATTTAATTTTTTTTCATACAAACTGATGCAGAAGAAAAAGAAGAAGAAGAAGAAGAAGAAATCACAAGAAGAAGAGAAAACTTAATACGATAATATTTTATGATTCTAATCTAAGATTTAACTTTTATTTTTACAGCTATGGCGAGACTACGATACAGATTGTAGTGGATTCATCGAAGCTGATGAACTAAAGGTAAGTAGCCTTTAAAGAATGAATAGATGAATGAATGTTTAACGACACCCCAGCACGAAAAATACATCGGCTATTGGGTGTCAAACTATGGTAATGCAAACAAATAAAGTGATGATCAACATCAATATAAAAACACAAATATCACAGATAGATACTGACTTTTACTCAAAATTTCAATTTTGTGCTGTATTGGCCATTCTCAAAGAGAATGTTACACCCATGCACCACGGTGGGGTTACAGCACGCGCAGGGGAGTAGCCTTTAAAGGACAGCTCTTGTGTCTTAGTTTGATTTTCTCTGCAACCAGCATTACTTCAGAACAATCTTACGGTGATATATGTGTGTATATATATATATATATATATATATATATATATATATAGATACATAGATAGATAGATAGATAGATATGTGATGGAAATGACTTTTATGCTTTGATATGTCATCATAAACTGATCCTTAAAGTAATATTAACTACATTGCAAATAAATATACCAAAAACACATAGGCAAACGGGCTCCCATTTTTGTAGGGGGGCAGGATGGTTTTTGTCCGAAGTAAACGAAAATGCCCGAATCTGAATAACAAAATGTTTTCATATTAGCATTACTACCAAACAGCTATATAGGAATCCAAACGAATCACTGCGCATTTGTACATGGATTACAACTAATTGTGCGTGTATAATGATAGAAATACATGGTAAAAAGGCCTCAGGTTAGCACATTTTGCCCGAATATCTCTATCGTTTTTGCAGTTGCTCCCCTGCTCCCTGTCTCGTACACTTACTTATGTAAACACCAGTATAAACGCAAATATAATTTCCAGCAGTAACATTTGTTTAAAACAGAGATTAACACATTGAAATTCAGAATTACAGGTTGTTTCACAGAATTAAACTTTTATAATCAAGTAAAACTGTTGTAATTACAAAATATTCATAAACCTGATTTACGGTTGTTCTTCTCTTTTTCTTTTTTTTTTTTTTGTGGGGGGGGGGGGGGGGGGGGGGGGAGGTGGTTTGGGTTTTTTGTGTTGTTATTGTTCTTGTTGGGTTTTTTTTTTTTGGGGGGGGGGGGGGGGAGGGTCGGTATTGCTGAATATATGGGTATTCCAATTTTCATTATAATACAGGTAAATTTATTTGGCTTTCAAAACGAAGAATTGTTTTCCCCACGAGAAAACTGACGATAATATGTTAATCTACACACCAGTAATACATCAAAACAATAATATAAAATTTTAAAATATATAACAAAACCCGTAACAAACATGAGGACTAGGGATCTATTGGCATATTCCATGCCGTATCTCTGCACTAGAATGATTCGAAAAGATGTTATGAGTGTTGATAGCCATGCCTCACTGTCAAGTGCTTTATCTACAGAGGAGAGCTGATCTTAACCATGCTATATAGTTCCAACTCCGTCTGTATGAGGACTGCCACTTTATAGTACTCACCAGTACAGGCGCGCACCGGCCTCAGTAGCGTCGTGGTTAAGCCATCGGACTACAGGCTGGTAGGTACAGGGTTCGTAGCCCGGTACCGGCTCCATCCCAGAGCGAGTTCTTAAGGGCTCAATGGGTAGGTGTAAGGCCACTACACCCTCTTCTCTTTCACTAACCACTAACCAACTAACAACTAACCCACTGTCCTGCACAGACAGCCCAGATAGCTGATGTGCGTGCCCAGGATAGCGTTCTTGAACCTTAATTTGATATAAGCACGAAAATAAGTTGAAATGAAATGAAAGTACAGGCGCCAAAACCCTTTATACAACTTGAGTAACGTCTAAATGCAATGAATGATGAACACAGAACACTATTGGAAGCAAGGAACACTGATGAACACAGAACAATATTGGAAGCAAGGAGTTGTAATTTTTATCCATATTGCTACAGCTATCTTGGTTCGTAACTATCTAGAACGTAAAGTGGGTCGTATCACACCGACGTCATCCGATTGGCTAACGCTACGATCAAACGAGTTAAAACATGTAAAATTAAAATCGATAATGGGTAGTAAATACCATTTCGTATTAAGTTTGTGTGCCTCGTGAAATAATTTTAATTTTCACTCGCTAATGGAAAATTATTTCACTCGGTACGTAAACATGATACGAAATGGAATACATGAACGTGTTTAATGACACCTCAGCACAAAAATACATCGACTATTCACAAATATTGCTTAGATTATGTTGATGTCTAGTGTCAACATTTACAGAAAGTTTGCTCAGGTTATTTTGACGGCTTGTTTCAACTTTTACATAAATATTGCTCAGATTATTTTGATGGCTTGTTTCAACTTTTACAGAAATATTACTCAGGGTATTTTGATGGCTTGTTTCAACTTTTACAGAAATATTGCTCAAGTTATTTTAATGGCTAGTGCCAACATTTACAGAAATATTGCTGAGATTATTTTGATGGCTAGTGTCAACTTTTACAGAAATATTGCTCAGAGTAGTTTGATGGATAGTGTCAACTGTTACAGAAATATTGCTCAGATTATTTTGATGGCTAGTGTCAACGTTTACAATAATATTACTCAAGTTATTATGATGGCTAGTGTCAACGTTTACAATAATATTGCTCAGGTTATTATGATGGCTAGTGTCAACGTTTACAATAATATTGCTCAGGTTATTATGATGACTAGTGTCAACGTTTACAATAATATTACTCAGGTTATTATGATGGCTAGTATCAACGTTTACAATAATATTACTCAGGTTATTATGATGGCTAGTGTCAACGTTTACAATAATATTACTCAGGTTATTATGATGGCTAAGCACCTTTAACAAGTAAATAAAACAAGTTTCAGCTTCAGTAGCATATTTAAATAACAAGACCCTTGTGTACACATAACTAACACCTATTTAAGGATGCGTACTGTATCAGTTACATAAGTATGCAATATATATATATATATATATATATAAACTTTTGTCATGCAGTAGCACAGATGTAGTATGTGATCACTTGGTAAATGACAACACGTTTCCTAGTGATGTATAACATTTATGTTATGACGCACACAATCAATGTAACCTTGTCACACGCTTATTCATGCCTTTATTTTACAAATAAATCCGATAAAATTGAAAACAAAAACCCACAAAAAAAACTAAACCACGATTCAATCTTTCTATCTAATATATTATGCATCTACATACATAATTTACTTAAAAACTGTAACGCGTGAGTATCTGTGTATACGGATAACTTGTTCCCAATGCTTTTGTATATTATATTCAATAAAATATGTTTCAGTTAATCTGTATATGCATCACAAGAGAGTAGAGAGTTAAAAAAAGAAGTTTGTTTTCTTTAACGACACCACTAGAGCACATCGATTTATTAATAATCGGCTATTGGATGTCACTGTCACACATTTGGTAAATTTGACATATAGTCTCAGAGAGGAAACGCGCCACATTGTTTCCATTGGTAGCAAAGGATATTTTATATACACATAACACAGATAGGACAGCACATACCACGACCTTTGATATACCAGTCTTGGTGCACTGGCTGGAACGAGAAATAGCTCAATGGGTCCACTGATCTCAGACCGACCGCGAATCAAGCGAGCGTTTTACCACTGGGCTACATACCGCCCCTTGAGACTAGATAGAAAGAAATGTTTCATTTAACAACGCACTTAACACATTTTATGGCGTCAGACATAATTTTGGTTAAGGACCACACAGATACTAAGAGACGAAACCCGCTGTCGTCACTTCATGGGCTACTCTTTTCGATTAGCAGCAAGGTATCTTTTATATGCACCATCCCACAGACAGGATAGTACATACCACGGCCTTTGATATAGCAGTCGTGGTGCACTGGCTGGAACGAGAAATAGTCCAGGTATTTTTCGAGAGAGCATTACTCGAACTCCTATAAACGTCGTTAGCTACAGTCTAGACCCCTTCCTGCACACACCGCCTGCGTGTTCATGAATATACCCCCCCCCCCCCCCCCCCCCCATGTTCATGAATATGTATTTATGTAATACGAGTGTGAAAGTTTTTGATGTTTTCTCTCTTTTTAATCCACTGTTTCTTTTTTTTTAAAAAAAAAAACCCTGTAATTATCCATTAGCTTTCACGCGAGTGAATGCCTATCCTGGTTGTTTAAATGAAGTTAAGACTGTCAAAAAATCGAATGCCGGCCGAGTAATTATATATACTCGACGCCAAAAGTTTTTGTGACGTGACAAAATCGTTCATAGGGAAGTAAATTTGTCTTTAATCACATAAATGCAAGTTGATTCTAGTAAATGGAATATCTGCCATGGCGATATCCTGAATGAAACGTTAAGAATCATGGGCGGATATAAGTTAGGCGACCGGAGAGGGGGGGGGGGGGGGGGGGTCGGACCTGTCTCCCCTAAAGAAATTCAAGTTCCCCCCTTTAAAAAACAATTTATTAACAATTTCCATTCCGCGAATGCCAACCTTTTATTGATGTATCGTTTATAGGAATTGGTCTGACTGCCCTTATGCTCTTAGTCCCCTCCGTAAAATATTTCATTGGTCCAGTCTTAAAAATATCTCGATGAAAATAACGAAAAATCGTCAAAGGGCGCTGACCGAAAATGTTGTTTCACACCAGAGCAATGCGTATGTACGGCTTGTGCGTGAATGAAGGCAATGCACCTGCCTCGCATGGAACCGATCACACGTTATGTACAGACTCACCGTTTCATATCTGGGGAACTGTATTTCGCAGTTCTTGACTCGTGTGGAGAGACGTAACCCAGTGGTAAAGCGCACACCTGGTGCACCGTCGGTCTAGGATCGATCTCCAAAGGTTGACCCATTAGGCTATTTCTCGTCCCAGCCAGTGCACCACGACTGGTATATCAAAGGCCGTGGTATGTACTTTTCTGTCTGTGAGATAGTGCCTATAAAATATCCCTTGATGCTACTGGAAAACATTAGCGGTTTTTTTCTTTAAGACTATATGTCTGAAGTACCAAATGTTTGACATCCAATAGCCGATGATTAATACATCAATGTGCTCTAGTCGTGTCGTTAAACAAAAGAATCCTTTTTTGTTGGCGCATTGTCAGAGGACATCTCGTTCCTTAGATAATCTATGGGCGACAGATCTGGTGATCGTGCTGGTCACGACAACACAGCCATGTTTTGTTTTGTTTCTTTGGTTCGGATATACTCCACCAATCTGTCAACGTGTAGTCTGGCGTTGTTGTGCTGTAGATGATGCAAGGGCCGTGCTGGTTAAAGAACAAAATAACACCAAGTTGCAGAATCTGATCACTACAGATTCCATATAATATTTCTGTGCACGTGGAAACGTAGCGCGACTTCCGGTTATGGCGTCCTGGATTCCGACAGCACAATGGCGCGCCACGAGGTAAGTGCGGCATTTAGTGCGGTGACGCAATAGGAAAGGAAAGTGTTTTTTTTTATCTTCTTCTTCTGATAACGATATGACTGGCAATGCAGAAAAACACCAAACAAAATTCTTACACCGAAACGGGTTGATTTACAGACGACTGAGCATAAGCATACGTAACGGGGGAGGGGGGGGGGGGGGGGGGAGCTTAGGTCAAGTGCCTCCCACCACACCCCAGTGCTGAAGCAAGTTCGGGCAAAATATGCTAACCTGAGACCTTTTTACCATGTATTTTCATCATTCTACCCTCACAATTAGTTGTAATACGTGTAATAGTGATTCGTTTGCAACCCCATATAGCTGTTTGGCATCAATGCTGTTAAGAATAAATATTGTAAATCAAGATTCGGGCATTTTCGTTTAATTCGGACAAAAACGAGCCGCCCCCCCCCCCCCCCCCCCCCCCCTTTACAAAAATGCGGCTGGTATCTAAATTTCACGAATGCCTCCTGAAGCTCGGGTCAGGACGTAACCTAGTGGTAAAGCGTTCGCGCCACGACTGGTATATCAAAGGCCTTGGTACGTGCTAATCGAAAAGAGTAGCCCATGACATGGCGACAGCGGGTTTCCTTTCTTGATATCTGTGTGGTCCTTAACCATATGTCCGACGCCATATAACCGTAAATAAAATGTGTTGAATGCGTCGTTAAATAAAACATTTCCTTCCTTCCTTCCTTCCTTCCTTCCTGAAGCCCGTGTTTTGCGTGAAAACCACTATTAAACCACTTGGTTGCATTTCTGACGAAATGTCCATGTTACTTATAATTGGGCTTCAAGCCATTTGTGAACTAAAAGACATTTTTATTTGAGAAAAGAAATATCGATGTCAACGAAACTTTTATCGTCCAGTATAAGCGTCTGCTTGATGTGCCACGCCCATATATCAGAGTAATAACGGCGCCATCCAGATGTCGGTAATTTCGCCGTCTGTGAAAAACAAAATCTGACCATTGCAAGTAATGACGACATACACGGAACCTTTTGCAAGCTGTACTGAATTCCACCCTTAAATCATTTCCATCATTTCCTATGAAAAGACCTTCCGTGAGTGAATAAATTATTTATGACATCTTCCAGTAAGTAACATCGCTTGTACATGTGTATTCAGATATATATCGGCCTGCTATAAAACAAATGAAATATTAACAAAAAACAAATAAACCCACCCCACCCCACATTGAACACTTCAGTTTTCAATGAGCCATTTTACTGGCCAACGGTTGTGTTTTTTATTATGCAAACCTTTTATTACAGAACCTGTAAAAAAGATCACGTACATAAACAAAGTATATATAATTCTAATAGTTATTTCTCATGGAAAGATATTTTATTCATTTCAAATAAGTGTGGGGTCAGTCAGGTTTTTTTTTTACATATTATTTTTATTTACTCTTTTAATTAATAACTGCCATATGAACAACAATAAACAGTTAAAAGCAAAACAACAAAAAAACAACAACAAACAAACAAACTGATTAGGCACAAGTTATACAATTTACTAGGCCTTTTCCACAATACATACATGTGACGACAGTAATATATTTTTGCAATTTAAATATGACCAGAAATAAATATTATTGAAAGAGAGAAACAAAGAAAGAAAGAAAGAAAGAAAAGAAGCAATAAAGCTCTCTCTCTCTCTCTCACTCTCACTCTCTTTCTCACTCTCTTTCTCTCTCTCTCTCTCTCTCTCTCTCTCTCTCTCTCTCTCTCTCTCTCTCTCTCTCTCTCTCTCTCTCTCTCTCTCTCTCTCTCTCTCTCTCTGTTAGATAATCAGACAGCAGGTTTGTAACAGAAACACAAAACACAAACAAGACATCGCAATTTGATTACGTAGAAGCTATACACACACACAAAAGCGTTCATACATTATTTGCTAATTAAGGAAAACGTTTTGTTTCATTTATGTTTCATTTATATATATTTATGTACATAAAACATTATTTTTATTGTCGTCTTCAGTTAGAACACTTTTTACCATTTAAAATGAATTGTAAATTTATTGGCTGAAATTTTTGCAATGAATTCCAGAGATTGCGTCTTTGCCTTTCGTATTAACTGCATTAACAGAAAAAAAGAAAGAAAGTTGTTTGATTTCCACAACTACATACTGGTAGAATGGGATGTATATTCGGATGTGGTGGTGGTGGTGTGTGTATGTATGTTTGTATGTGTTTGTGTGTGTGTCTGCATCTCTGTCTCTGTCTCTGTCTCTCTCTCTCTGTCTCGCTCTGTCTCTGTCTCTCTCTCTCTCTCTCTCTCTCTCTCTCTCTCTCTCTCTCTCTCTCTCTCTCTGTGTGTGTGTGTGTGTTTGTGTGTGTGTATGTGTGTGTATATACATGTGTGTATATATGTGTGTGATGTGTGTCCGTCTTTGTGTATGTGTGTGATGTGTGTGCGTCTTTGTGTGTCCATGTGTGTGTATGTTTGTTCTTCTTTTAATTTTGATGTAAGTACCAAATATTGGGTATTTTTTTATTGGTACTAGGAAAGAACAGACGGACAAACAAACGAAGAGACTGACAGACGAATTAAAGATTTAAAAAAAAAGAAAGAACATTTAACAACATAAGTTTAACATTGAACGTTCGTTGTAATTAACTTCCAATTAATGTTGCTAGGGTAAACGCCAATCTCTAATGACATTGCCAATGATTGAGATGAAGCACACGCCTTGTTCCAGAGAACCAGGCGTGTTGTCAAACCTCATTACTATCAGCCAGGTACCTGACTACAAAACAACCTAATTAGTGGAACAGGATTTTCAACTTGAGACAACGGCGACAGCGCCTTGCTTTACAATATACAGTGAAACCTTTCAAGACGGGACCCTCTGTAAACCGGAATTCCCTCAAATCAAAACCGGACGTTTTACGAAGTTCTTTCTTAAAAAACCAGGACAGAACTTAACCTCGCTAAACCGGATCCCTATTATAACCGGACACTTGTCTTGTTCCCAAGGGTGTCCGGTTTAGATGGGTTTCACTGTACTTATAATCAGCGCGGTTCCTGCAGCCCCAACTTTACAACATACTATTAAAATATATGCCATGGTAACACTTCCGCGCACTAGTTGTATGTAGTTCATACATAATGCAAATCAATATTATATCTTGTTTTTCTTTTTTTTCTTTTTTAATTTCAGAATTTTTTATATGACTTGCTGAAACAGTCGAAGAAGGAAGGCGAGGTTTCTGAAGAACAGTTAATTACGTACGCGGATACAATGGTAACTGTCTCAAATTTTCTCTTACGTCATTCACGATATTGGTAATTTATTTTGTAATTTGTTTACTAGAAGATCCACAAAACCGATGATTAATGGGTTTTTTTTAGGCTAACCACAAATGCCGCTAGTTACACAGTGTATATAGTCACGTCCACAGGAACTGTTTTCTATAACGACTATTTCCAATGGCGAGTCCATCGATTTATTCATTTCTTTAACCACACCTCAGCACGTTTTAACTACGGTCACTTGGTGTCTATAATGCTGGAATCCTATCTTCTAATCGCCACTTGTCAAAGCAGACCAAAAGTCGCAACTCTGGGGGCAATTTCACAAAACATCGTAAGTTTGCGTCTGCGACTAGCAGTTATACCGGACATACATTTACACGTGTTTGTCGTCTGTTTTACGAAGAAAATTACATCATTAAGGAAGATGGAGCATTATAGGGACAAACGAAAATGAAATATGTGTATTGCTAACTATATTTTTGTACTATAATAGTAATAAGAGTTGTGGTTTAGTGTACATGCAAAACTAGGCTTACGATGTTTTGTGAAACTGGGCCCTGTCAGAAGACGGGACCAGCTGCAGACGTAAAGAGGACATCCCGGCTCAGCAGGCCCGTGCTTATAAAACGTTTAGAGTCTAGACTCGACACTCTAATAGAGTCTGAGACAGTAATGTCATGACAACGCCATACAAATTGTATGTGTGTGACGTCATATGAGACTGAGTCTGGGCCCATATTTTCGAAGCAATCTTAGCGCTACGAAATCGTAAAGCCATCGTAGGGTATGACGTCACTACAGCACATGGGGCTCAGACCGCAAAAGAAGAAGAAGAAGCACAAGAAGAAGAGAAGGCGAAGGAATACCCATGGGCCTTGGAACGGGAAGTGGGGGTGGGGCTGAATGCGGTTTCCATACCCACATTTTCCCCTGTCACTATGCTCAAAAAGCTTGAAATGCCGTACCGTAACACTTGAAATTCATTTTAGTTTCCCTTGGGGAGAATGACCCGAAACCCCATTATCAGGTTTAAGCCTCCAAATATATGTATTTTCATCCAACCAACCGACCCGCCCCCGACCATCGAACCAACAGTCCCCCCTCACTTTCAAATACACTCCGCTGGTTCGTGTTTTTGTACATGACATATTTGCAGTGGCGTAGTGTGGGCGGAGCCACCGTGGGGGTTGCTCTGGGCGCAAAATTCTGGACTGGTGGAAGGGACTCGGGGAGTGCTAACGGTCCTCTAGTTAGGGGGCGCAATACTGGCCTTGCCCCCGGGCGCTGGCAACCCATGCTACACCACTGCATGTGTGAACAGCATAGTTGCAAACTTTGGTTTGACTCGAAGTGAAATTAAATTTTTGTCATATTTTGAAAGCAATTCACCTTTTTGTGCTATAGTAAGGTAGCTTATATATCAGCCCGAGTACTCTTGACTGTAAGCGAGCTAGTACTCGGGCTATTTGTATATATATATGTATCACTGAATGTCTTTTCTTTGGTTGTAAATTACATTTAACGAAAAGGCGCCAGTATACTTCAATTACGTTGACACGTGGTTCTAATCGATTTCTTGGGGCGGCGGTAATGGACCTGGGTGTCACTGATTAGTCCCTTGGGGATCCATTGTGAAAAAATCGATTTCAGAACCAGCCGCAAGATCTGTTATCTGTTACCCGTATGTGTGCTAATATATCGCGTACCTGTTAATTGCGTCTTTTGCACTTTTCGCTGACCTTAAGGTACAAATGAAATGTGAGATGGTCTTGACAAATCCATAATCTAGCTAAGCGACTGCCAGACGGTGTTTGTTTTGTTTGTTTGTTTGTTTGTTTGTTTAGTTCTTGTTGTTTTTTTGTGGGGGTTTTTTTTGTGTGTGTGTGTGTTTTTGTTGTTTTGTTGTGTTGTTGTTTGTTGTGGGGTTTTTTTTTTTTGTGGGGGGGGGGTTTAAGACACGTTTTTTCAGTAGGGTTTTTCTTGCTACTATTTTTTTTTAATAATTTTAATAATAATAATATATAATATGATATTACACCGGGGGGCGTAGGGGGGGACTTGGTAGGTTTTCCAACCCAGAGCGAGTTTTTTGGGTTGTAAGACTACACCCTTCTCTTTCAGTAACTACTAACCAACTAACAATTAACCTCTGTCCTGGACAGACAGCCCAGATAGCTATTTCCCCTTATACCTTAATTGGATAATAATAACGAAAATAAGTTGAAATAAATGAAATATTACAGAAATCATTTACTAATGCAAAATACAAACACAGGTACAGTTTAATAAACTCTGAGATAAGCGTTATCAACGGTTATATGTTAGCAGCCTTCAAACAACACATATTACTAGTCTGCAACCATGGTTTTTTTTTTAAAAATACTTTGTAACACAACCCATTGGAATAGCACCCAGTTTCGCAGTGATAGAACAGAGCATATTCCTGTTTCTTTTACTGATTCTATATGATCATATTTGTTGTACTCTAAATGAAGTTTGTTTCTGACGTCGCTTGTTTCTTTAGTTGCAGTTGTTCGACAGAAACAAAGATGGCAAACTGCAGATCAGCGAAATGGCGAAGTAAGTGAATAAAGAAAGAAATGTTTTATTTAACGACGCACTCAACACATTTTATTTACGGTTATATGGCGTCAGACATATGGTTAAGGACCATACATGGGCTACTCTTCCGATTAGCAGCAAGGGATCTTTTATTTGCGCTTCCCACAGGCAGGATAGCACAAACCATGGCCTTTGTTGAACCAGTTATGGATCACTGGTCGGTGCAAGTGGTTTACACCTACCCATTGAGCCTTGCGGAGCACTCACTCAGGGTTTGGAGTCGGTATCTGGATTAAAAATCCCATGCCTCGACTGGGATCTGAACCCAGTACCTACCAGCCTGTAGACCGATGGCCTGCCACGACGCCACCGAGGCCGGTATCAAGTAAGAGAATAATGACCTACACATGCACCTGTATCAATTTCCTTCCATAAAAGAAAGACTTTAGAGCAGTCTTGGAGCAAATGCTCCAATGTTTCCGGTTGTCGATAACAAAAATCGCAAACATTTGATTCTATGTATTTTATTTTATATAAGAACGTGTTTGTCGTGATTATTCGATGTAGAATTCTATATTGAAACCACTGTAAAGTTGTATCTTTTAAACATATAAATGGTAAATTATACACTTTTTCCCACTCCTGTAATGATAGTATGAAACCTAAATTGTAATATTTTCTTTGGGAAGTTGGCACTATTGTCAATTTGTTTAAAATATTATACATTTCTTTACACCCTTTAAAGTTACTCAAATGGTGGCCTTAAAATGCTAAATATCTTGAATTTTATGATAGCTTTAAAATCCACCTGGATTAGCAGACTATTTTCAACTAACGCAAAATGGAAAACATTTTTTGAAGTTACTACAAAATTATCTGTGCAAAAACTTATTACGTGTGGGGATTATTTTATCAAAATAAAAAAAATAAAAAATAAGTAACTCTTTCTGGGAAAATGTTTTACATAGTTGGTGGCTAATTCAACAAAAACTAATTCCCGAATGTAAAAATGAAATAATTAGAATTAATATTTGGTTTAATAGTAAAATAACTATTGGCCACAAACCTATATGTTATGAAAACTATATTAAAAATGGAGTTATATTTATTCAAGATTTAATGGATGAACATGGTAGATTTTTAACCTATGAAACATTTAGATTTAAATTTCACATACATTCAAACTTCTTAGAACATGCATCTTTAATCAAAGCAGTTAAAACCTTTATGCATTGCACATTGTCAAGTATCAACAACCAACAGGTTAACACCTTAAATCCTATATTTCCTTTTAAATTGGAGTTACTCTTTAAAACTACAAAAGGGTGCAAAGAAAAAAATTACTATGTTTTGATATCGTATTTATTTGGCTCTGTTCGTGATACCGATGTATCAGGCTCAATCGAGCTCGGCTGTTACGCCGTTATCTAAACCTCGCCAAACAATAACCCCGATATCAGGTCAGTTCAACTTTATTTTGGTGCTTCTATCCAATTAAGGTTCAAGCACGCTGTCCTGGGTACACACACCTCAGCTATCTGGGTTGTTTGTCCAGGACAGTGGGTTAGTTATTAGTGGTTAGTGAGAGAGAAGAGGGTGTAGTGGTCTTACACCTACCCACTGAGTCGTTGAAACTCGCCCTGGGTGGGAGCCGGTACAGAGCTGCGAACCCTGTACCTATCAGCCTTATGTCCGACGACTTAACCACGAAGCCACCGAGGCCGGTAACCGCGATATCAACAGACCTGTGAACTATAGCTGATTTTGTATTATTGCACATTATATAACAACTGATAGACCGGCTTCAGAAAGAGCTAAGTGCCACCCAGAGAGAATATTTTGAAGACCCGGGCCCGTATTTTCGAAGCAATCTTAGCCTACGAAATCGTAAAATCATCGTAAGCTATGACGTCACTATGGCGTGTGCTGTAGTGACGTCACACCCTACGATGGTTTTACGATTTCGTAGGGCTAAGATGGCTTCGAAAATACGGGCCCAGCCTTTTGGTATTCATCATCATATAGTGGCGGGACGTAGCCCAGTGGTAAAGGGATCCGAGTGGTAAAGCGCACGCCTGACGCGCGGTCGGTCTAGGGTCGATCCCCGTCGGTGGGCCCATTGGGCTATTTCTCGATCCAGCCAGTGCACCACGACGGGTATATCAAAGGCCGTGAGACGGTGCATATAAAAGATCCCTTGCTACTAATGGAAAAATGTAGCGGGTTTCCTCTCTATGACTGTGTCAAAATGACCATATGTTTGACCATATCCAATAGCCGATGATTAATAAATCAATGTGCTCTAGTGGTGTCGTTAGACAAAACAAACAATGTCATCATCATACATGTTAACAAAAAGGGTTTTGGTAAACGGGCTTCTGGTGATGGGTGAGGTAAATATGGGTGTCAAAGTAGCTCCCCCCCCCCCCCCCCTTCCCTCCCCAAAACAGAGTCAACTACTAATTTAGCATTATTGGGAGAGCAGATAACCGAGAGAATCTTTCAAATGATGATAGAAGCATTGGCACAGATTATGTCCATGGGGCGTTCGTCACATCCAATGAATGAACCATTTGAATTTTCAATATAGTGGCCATTTTTCAAGATGGCCGCCATACTGTTTTAATAGACTTTTTCGATATTAATCATTTTATATTATTTTATATGTTTGGAAAGCTGCTCAACCTAACGTCTGATATGTAAAATAAGGCCTCTGATGGTTGGAATGGCAAATATTGGGGGTCAGTGTATGGCACCCCATGATAATAATTTTAAACGTAACATGTTAAATATGTACTGAAATTTTCAGCAAACATAAAATATCAGATATTATACAGAGTAGGGGTGTAATATTTCGCGCCTCTTGAATGTGGCTAAAGCCTAAAGGACACTTGAATTTGTTTTCTTATTTATTTTTTCTTTCATTTTCAGACTGTTGCCTGTGCGTGAAAATTTTCTGTGTCGGCCGATCTTCAAGGTGAGACATTTTCTATTCAATGTTGTAGTCAATAATTAGGTTGGGAAAACGGAATAGCGAATATACATTGGGGAAATAAAGCGCCCTCAGAAAAACAATTTACGTTCAATAACAGTAGCAATAGTTTTTTCTTTCGTTAAGGGGCGGGATTTAGCTCAGTCGGTTGAACGATCGTCTGAGATGCTTGCGGTGCAGGATCGAACCACCTTAGTGAATCCTTTCAACTGATTTTTTTTTTTTTTCTAGTTTCAACCAGTGCACCACAACTGGTCAATGACCGTGGTATGTGCTTTCCTGTCTGTCAGAAGTGCATATAAAAGATCCCTTGCTTCATTAGGAAAAATGTAGCGGGTTTTCTTAGTTGATTACGATTTCCAAATGCTTGACATCCAATTACTGATGATCAATGTACTCGTTAAACAAAACAAACTCTTTTTTTTATGTTAATTGTAAATTCCTCCCAATGGGTCGCTAGAGCCAAAGACAACGACCATTTCTTATCTTTACTAAAATAATACATTTTCATTAACTTTTGCATTATTTGGGGATGATGATGGGGATGGGGGGTGGGGCGGTTCCATCAAATACCATGCAATTACAGTCGGGAGACGTTGCTGAAATTTTTAACTTAGGCTTTTAAAGTAGAACCCAAAAATCCCGCTTTGCTGTAAAATGTGAGACAATGAAACTACATACATATTATTTTATAATAACTTGAATAGCCCTATCTAAAAAACAAACAAACCCAGCGTCATAATAAATGTAAAAGAAAACCCTTACATTTATTTTGGAATGACGTTTCAAAATTAGTATACCCACGAAAAAACGTTTCTGTGCATTATTAAAATCTCAGTGTATAGACAGTTTGCAAACGTGACGTCATTCCAAATACTCACTAAATACAGATTTCTAACTGTTGATAACATTTTCAAGAACACTATATTGTGTTCTGATGAACTCTAATGAACACCACAAAGACTAACAGCAATGTTTTATGCCATTCGAACTTCAAGCACACCAATCGCTGAGAAGTCATGAAATACTTTTGCGTCCAATGATAAGAAAAATTACGTCAAACAGGAGCACGTCCGGACATGCGCACAAGGCAAGCTGTGGAATAGAGGGTGAATAGCACGTGCACTTGACAGAACACTGGAATATCGAAAAGAATTGATACACAGTCATTTTCAGAATTTTTGAGACTATATGCAATTCATTATACATTTATATGATGCACAGGAACTTTTCCGCGGTAAAGTCAGGTCAGGTCATAGGCTTTTACGTGCACATTCAAAGTAAACTGTTGTAGCGCACGCCTGTCATGGGCGCAGGTGCCGGTCTCGGCCGGCTCCTTCGTCCTGGACAGGAAAAGGGTTGGGGTGGGCGGGGGTAGTTTTGGTGCTATTGAATTTGAATATCCCGTAGGATTAAGTCAAAAAGGAAATATGGCGCAATTTTCATGAAGGAATTTTGGCGCATTTTGGAACGGTTCATTAAAAGATAAAAAATGGAGCTGCATGTTGTTTTCCGCTGTCAAAATCCCCCCTTAGGTTGTACCTGCTTCCATCTTGGACGCAGTTAGTAGTGAGTTCAGAGGTTGTGCCCAGGGTGGACATGCCTGAACCTTCAGTGGATATGAGCATGTTAAACTTGAACTTAATTGGAGTTCGACTTAAAAGTGTTGAATAGTTTGTTTGTTTTTGTTTAACGGCACCACTAGAGCACATTGATTTATTAATCATCGGCTATTGAAGTCAAACATTTGATAATTATGACTCGTAGTCCTCAGAGAAAACTCGTTTCATTTTTCATTAGGAGTAAACGATCTTTTACATGCACTTTCCCACAGACATGAGAGCACATACCGCGTTCTTTAGTATACCAGTCATGGTGCGCTGGCTGGAATGAGAAATAGCCCAATGGGCCCACCGACGGGGATCGATCCCAAACCGAACGAGCATCAAGCGAGCGCTTTACCACCGGGTTACGTCCCTCCCCGAGATTCAAACAAGCTAACAATCAAGGTCTTATCGTTGGGGGGTGGAGTGGGGTGGGGGTATGTCACTAAGAGTCTAGGCGGGTTATGATGGTCTAATGGAGAATCAGTGGGACTGATCGCTAATGGTATTTCTGTGACTAATTGAAACGCAGGTCTGCAGGGACTCAACCATAGGTGTTGAACATAACTATTGTTGCAGTGATATTTCATTTATTACATCGATATATTGTATCCGTGAGCCGACTCACTGTTTTCCCCGTTCCAACCAATGCTCCATGAATGATCCTGTGTCAAAGAACTGTACTGTTTTTCTAAACTTAACAAAGAGTGATTAGTTCTTTGAATTAGCATTAACAGATGTTTAAAATCGTATATATAAACCTTTGACGAGAAGCTGGCCTTATTAGGTGTTGCAAAGCATCGACTCAGTATCTCTAGTTGTGTCATAAATAAAACAAACGGACTTTTCTTGACATAGTAATGGTACTGTCTTTAATTTATGGGACGTTAGGGAAATTTAAATCCTCCTGTTTCGAAATTTAAATCATCCTGTCGATTCAGAGGAAAGGAAAGGTTACTGTATTATTACTATTGTTTCATTCGAATGATGTTTTGGGAATATGCCAGTCCTCTAAGGATTACTGTTATGCGTTCATGACAATGTTGCTTAATGGGAGTTTTAATATCTCGTTTTACGAGAACATTTTTTGTAATGAAAATTGGTCTCCTCGTTTTAATGTGAGACACACCACCTAGAATCTAGTCCCACCTAGGTGTTTTTTTAGTAGTTGTAAAATCTCTCATAACTCCATAGGAGTGGCTTGTGTTCTTTTATTGCTCTATTATTGTATTATTCAGGCATGGCGGAAGCATGTAGTCATTGGGGTGGGGGCCTGACTGAGATCGAGGGCGCAAAACAAAGTTTTTCGAGGGGGTTCGGGGGTATGCTCCACCGTAAAATTTTAAAAACTAGTTGTCCTGAAAAGCAATTTCCTGTATTCTACAAGTAAAATACATATCTGTCTTAACATTTACTACCAATAATATTTTTATTCAGAATTATTGGAGGGGCTAAAGCCTCTCAGCCCCCTGCCCCCCCCCCCCCCTCCCCCAGCTCTTTGCCTGTTATTATTGTTGATCTGTACAAAAGGGGAGACGTAAATAAAGAATGAGTCTGTCTGTCTGGCTGTCTGTGTGTGTGTGTGTGTATGTCTGTCTGTCTGTCTGTCTGTCTGTCTGTCTGTCTGTCTGTCTGTCTGTCTGTCTGTCTGCCTGCCTGCCTGCCTGCCTGTCTGTCTGTGTGTGTGTGTGTGTGTGTGTGTGTGTGTGTGTATGTATGTGTGTGTGTGTGTGTGTGTGTGTGTGTGTGTGTGTGTGTGTGTGTGTATGTATGTCTGTGTGTGTGTCTGTCTGTGTGTCTACATATCTGTCTAGAACCGACCTATGTAACTGCTACTGTGATGACACAAGTCCTAGATTCAACTAGGGTTCACCCATACGTCTTTCTTACTATCTTCCCACTTTCAAGCGGAGTGAAAACAAGTACACCGTTCATAAAAGATGCAAAATGTTATGGTGCCAGTCATGTTTAAAAACTACAAACAACCACTCTTCGTGTGTCGTTGCCGTGGTAACGGATCCATCTGTGGACATTTCAGAACCGTGCGTTTGACAGCATCCCGTTGTCTGTGACTGGAACAAATGGAATGTTTATTTTATTGTTGTTGCTTCACGTTTCGCTCAGATTGACGTCATCTTTTAATTACGTTAGCATTGCTTTGTTTCACACTCATGGAGATAAGTGGTTTGAGCGCCCAGACGAGTCACATTAGGATGCAGTGTCTATCCATGTGGGAAAACCCATTATTTGTTCTTCCCATTCCAGCTAATAATGTACAGTTGGAATGTCAGAGTGAGTGGCACGTGCTGTCCTATGTAATGCATTCTGAATAGGCCGATATCCTACGTCAGTATTATGTAGTGGGGAATATAAGACTCCATCATAAATGTGGGATAGAAACTCCACCCGAGGTGATGGAAATGTTGACCTTTAAACCATGGAGGGTGTACTTTTTCGAAATGTCGAAATTTAAACCATGGAGGGTGTACTTTTTCTTTCTCTCATCCTCAGGTATTTGGGACAGATCTATCCCATGAAAGAAACAAATTTTTCTTACGTAGCTTTCTTTCATGGGGTAGCTCTGTCTGATATACTTGAGGATGAGAGAAATCATATTTTCTACCAGCTTTTGTATAATATATTTTCTACGCTCCATCTCGGCACGAAAGCCTGCTGCTGTATGACGTAATACAATATATATATATATATATATATATATATATATATATATATATATATATATATATATATATATATATATATATATATATAAATCAGAGAAAAACTTTTCGAAATTCTTGGGTTTTTTCACTTTTGTTTATTTGTTCTTCACCAATTTGACCTCATTATCCTAGTGCACCCATACAGATAATTATTGATGAAAGAGTAAGTGCGATTTGTCATGTCGTCTGCTATATATTTTTCTAGACATATTCTTGTTATTGCAGAGTGCCAACAAGCTGAACCGAGACGATATTGAACGGGTGTTTAACCTTTACGACAGGGTAAGATTTCTTCTCCAACATCTTCAGGCACGGGGGGAGGGGGGCTGACTGACATCGAGGGCCCAAAACAAAGTTTCTAGGGGTTTCGGGGGTATGCTGCCCCGTAAAATGTTGAACACTAGATGTCCTGAAATGCAATTCCCTGCATTTTTGAAGTAAAGTTTATCTCTGCCTTAAGATTTATTACCAATAATATTTTTGATTAAAAATTATTGGCAACCGCCACTCCACCCCACCCCACCCCTAACTCCGTCGTGCCTGATCTTTGTGTGAATTTGAAAAAATAAAATCCTGACGTCGTTAAATGTAGACAAACCTATTTTGAAGATGTTATAAATATATAGGAATGGAGAGCATATGGAATTGCTCGAAAGTTTAGTTTTCATTCATTGATTCAGTCACTCATCCATTCATTCATTATTTCGTTATATATGTAACAACAATCGAGATATGTATGCTATTTTCTGGAGTAAAAAAAGAGACAAAAAGTGAGATTCTCAGGGGGAAAAACTCCCCCCCCCCCCCCCCCCCCCCTCCCGGAGGGTACGGTCCTGGGTTAAGCAATTTTCAAAAAAAAAAATTCTCTCAGAAGCCTTGTGCGTAAGTGGCATACAAAATGTATGGAGCCTGTTCAAGTATTTGTGTTATTCCCTTTACTCGCGCTTGGGGAATTAAACAGTCGCCAAGCTCTTTGAATACATTTCGTATGATATTCGCTCCCGTGTAATAGGCTCTATTTTCTTGTCTACTGTCCACGGGGCTAGTAGATAAAGCTGTCTGACACTTTAGCTTCACGTTTTCTACATACGCAGTAATGGGACTACTTTTCAGTGCAGATAACTCGATTTATTTGCAAAGTTTCCAATTCATATTTTAATGATATGAATTTTTAACTTTATGGTTTAGTCGTTAATGTTTTTGTCTTTTTACGATTGGGGACTGTCTATGGCGGGTATGGGTTAAATGAGTTTGTAGATGCAACGATTACAATGGGTCAAGAAAGAAAGATTACCTTTAGTTTACAAATGTTTTGTTTTTGTAATTAAGTGGATATGTACTTGAATCAGTCACCGTTGTGAGGTATAGGTAAGACAATTGAAACTCACGGAAGAAAAAACCCCTAAAATAAAACAAAAACAAAAAAGAAACAAACTCACAACAACACCCCCCCCCCCCCCAAAAAAAAAAAAAAAAAAACAAAACAACAAAAAAAACAAACAACAACAACAACAAACAACAAACAAACAAAACAAAAAAAAACAAAAAAAAAAAAAAAAAAAAAACCCCCCCCCCCAAAAAAAAAAAAGCCACAGCTAAACCCCCACCAACGAAAAAAAAGAAAAAAAAAAAAGATCCCAACATTTTGTCTTTTTGGTTGGATTTGCCTATCTGTACCTCACAACGATGATAGATTCGATTAATATGATAGTTTAAATTGTGCTGATGTGTCATAAAATAAAATAAAATCATTTTCTTTTCTCTCCTCTACATGTGTTACAGGACCACAATGACTATATAGAAGACGAGGAACTGCATGGGTTCTTGAAGGATCTTATGGAACTGGTCCAAGAGGTTCGTGTATTAGTTTAGTCTAAAACAGCCTTTAGTGTGGTGTATTGTCACATTGCTACTTACAGTAACGATCTGTAACACGGGGTTTGATTGGCTATAGAACTGATAGTCAGTCATCGGCCATATGATTATAGTCCGTCCCTACACAAATGTTGTTGGGTTTTTTGTTGTTGTTTTTTGTGTAAATAATTTCAGTTTGGTTTGACATAAAACCAAAGTAAAAGCGTTTTGAAAATAATAAACACATACTATTTTTGTGTGCAATTTGGAAAACAATCTGCTAAGAAATAAATAACTGGTAGTAAATTGCATAGTATGAAAAAGGCGTTCCCTGTGGGACGGACTATAAGTATTTTGTTACTCTTCACAAATTGTGGTCTGAAATAAAATCATTGAAAGAGCTACATAATGTTATATTGTACTTGGAACAAATCGTTACTGAAAGTTGCACCGTGAAAACGTACGTTTAGTCTTCCTTAGTACCCAGCGCTTTAATTCTTTAGTCTTGAGACTGTAGTTAGATTGATTACTGGTGATTGGTGATTATTGGTGATGGTGTTTAAAAATAGTGATTAAGACGAAACTGGTTTTGGTATCTGATGTCAGTACTGTGTTGTTAGTTTCGTTTTGATACAAAGCTAGTTAGTTTATAATATATCCCATTTGTCTATACTGTTTACTGAAAGGCCCCCACCCAACCCACCCCACCCTTAACAAAAAAAAAAAAAAAAAAAAAAAAAAAAAAAAAAAAAATAGAATCGGAATATTTCCAGTACTTTAGCATTCCTTCTGGTCCACACAAAAATTGTTGATTTTATAGGTAGACGAGAGCAGGCAATGCACATGCAAAAGGATTTTCATATGCAATGCTGTATTGTTGTAATAAACACACCAATTATGCTTTTTGCTGAAAATTCACTATATATTATGATTTGAACAAAATCCTCTTTCACTTACAATTATTACCAATATGTTATTTGTCCGCATGCTTAATATATGTGATTTGACATTTCTATAAGAGATTATTCAACGAAATACCCATTGCGTTATTTAAGCCTCTCAGTATATACTTATTTGTAAGTACTTCAGCAGCCCCCACATCACTAGGGTGTCGGCCATGTCTATCCTGGGTCCAGTCTCTGGCAGGGCCAGGGGCCTGATCCGGGGCAGAAATTACTTAGGTGTGGCAATTTTGATATTAACAAAAAACAGGGAAAGGGGACAAATTTAATTTTGTTTTAAAGCGCCAGTCTAAAATAATTATTCCAGTACTCATTAAGTAATAAAATAAAAATAAAATTATAGAGCAGGCCAAAAACTAATCTCACCGTGGTGCAAGTAATTCTCTTTGAGAATGGCGAACAAAATTGAAGTTTTGAATGTTTGTGAGCAGGTTTTTTTGCACAAACTCTTTACACTACGTTTAAGTCTTGAATATTGATGTTGATCATCACTTTAAATTTGCATTAATAGTTTGACACCCAATAGCCGAAATTTTTCGTGTGGGGTGTCGTTAAACATTCATTCATTCATTCATTCATTCATTCATTCCAAAAACTTACTTACAATCAAAAAATTAAATTTATCATTTAAATGTTTAACCCTTGGAGGTTAGGATAATGAGGTTACACCCAGGTCTCACAGGGAAGATTAGTTATTTAGTTAAGAATAACACCAATCCTATTCAGAACTTAGGTGTGACCAACCGAATAGGAGGTGGGGGGAGTGGGGTGAAGGGAATGAGAGGTCAGAATACTCATTATGCAACCCTACTACCGAAACCGCCTACGCACTACCTACGCCACTACACCTACCACTGACGTCCAATCCCCCCCCCCCCCTCCCCCGACACACACCAGCAAGTCCAGCCGTCGTTATCTCCATTCATGGTATTCTTCACCAACGTCTGAAGTGACTCTAATAAAGATAAATTACTTTTTATACGTAGTTTAGTAGCACCTCTCGTACATCACGAACAGAGCCGGTGTATCCTAGTAGCACATGTAGCAATGTGCTACTTGGCCCGCGCTTCAGGGGTCCCCCGCGGTGATGAATACATTTAGTTTCCCAATGTCATTTTTCACTTCTCCCCGAGAGGGTTGCAAAATATGTATCCTGGGGAGGGGGTCCCGCTAATATTTGTGCTATAGGCCCCGTGGATGCTTAAACCGGCTCTGATCACGAACTGTGTTCATGATGGGCATTTGATTTCAGTACGTGAAGCATTATTTAATTATTTTAAGTCGGATAGAGCGTCATAATAATATTATGTTTTCTCATTTAAAAAAAAAAAAAAAATAAAACAAAGACAAAACATCACCCCCCCCCCAACCCCCCAAAAAAAAACCCAACAACACCCATACACACAAAACAAAAACACACCAACCCCCTACCCTCCCCCCCCCCCGAAATAACCAAGAAATAAAAACAAACATTAAATAATATAATTAAGATGTCCTTACCTTCATCATATACTGGGAATTACAATTGTTGCTTTTAGTATATCTCACTCTGCATTAGTATCGCTGTTGTGGTTTATATCAAACCTTTGGTCAAACTCACGCCTAGTTTGTGCTTATATATCCCATTAAGGTTTAAGCACGCTGTCCTGTGCACACGTCTGAACATACACGTAAGCACACAACACACAACACAACACACACACACACACACACACACACACACACACACACACACACACATTTTTTTTTAATATAAAACAATTTAGATGGGGGTATCTGTGTGTAAATTTTGTACTTTTCATCTGCCATTTTTGTTTTCGCGGCAACCATAACGCAAGAATGTTTATTATGTAAAATATTGTATTTCGTATATTAATTACATAACAGTTTTATATTGAACACCCATCCCCCACTCATGTTTGTACATGGAGATAAAGACTTGTTTTCAACCCCTATGCATGTTTCTGGTGTAAGAACAATTGTTTATAACTACATATACTCGACGTGGAAAGGGGCGGGGCGTAGCCCAGTGGTAAAGCGCTCGCTTAATGCGCGGTCTGTTTGGGATCGTACCTCGTCGGTGGGCCCATTGGGCTATTTCTCGTTCCAGCCAGTGCACCACGACTGGTATATCAAAGGCCGTGGTATGTGCTATCCTATCTGAAGGAAAGTGCATATAAAAGATCCCCTTCTGCATTAAAACAAAAATGTAGCGAGTTTCCTCTGATGACTACATATCAGAATTACCAAATGTTAACATCCAATAGCCGATGATTAATTAATCAATGTGCTCTAGTGGTGTCGTTAAACAAAACAGACAATGTTCGATGTGGAGACACCACACTCTACTTAATAGGGGTACAGATAACGTCTCCGACACCCATGTACACGCAGTTGGTTTTCATCTTGTCTTATTAATATTAGACCGGCCTCTGTGGCGTCGGGGTTAGGCCATCGGTCTACAGGCTGGTAGGTACTGGGTTCGGATCCCAGTCGAGGTATGGGATTTTTAATCCAGATACTGACTCCAAACTCTGAGTGAGTGCTCCGCAAGGATCAATGGGTAGGTGTAAACCACTTGCACCGACCAGTGATCCATAACTGGTTCAACAAAGGCCATGGTTTGTGCTATCCTGCCTGTGGGAAGCGCAAATAAAAAATCCCTTGCTGCCTAGGTGGCGTTGTTAAATAAAACAAACTTTACTTTTGTTATATTAATATTAGCCCCGTCTAAACAGGTGCCCCTCGACTGGTAGGCCTATACCAAATACCATGGTATGTGATGTCCTGTCTGAGAAAATACATATAAAATATCCATTGCTGCTACTGAAAGAATGTTTGACCCCGAGTAGAAGTGTGATCTAGTGATGTCGTTAAACAAAACGATATTTTAAGACTGACATACAAACAATTTCGATTTTGCTACTGAGGAGCAAATGTTTTCTACTCTGTTCTAATTATGTGCAAAATGTTTTTCGACTACATGTACAAAGAAATCTTTATTTTAGACTATCATACTTTAGGGACACAAACAGTTGCTTTTATACGTCCATCTACGATGGGTCGTATTATGGTATGGCGTTGTCCGTCCGTCCGTGCGTCCGTCTGTTAACGTTTTCTTGTGCGGATCTTGCATACAGATGCATGCAGAACCATCAAACCTTACATGTAGGAACAACTTGGGATGGCGGTTTGTCGCGTACTATTACTAGGTCACTGTGACCTACTTTTCACGGTCTATTGCACATAACAGTAAATCCTTGTTCGTACCATATCGACCATATCTTGCATACAGATGCATACAGGACCATCAAACCTCACATGTTGGAACAATTTGGGATGGTGGTTGGTCCCAAACAAACTGTTCATCCATCCCATTGCAAACATTTCACATAATTATACTTGAATCATACCTGTAACATATTCATGAATATAAATATGGTTTTCAATCAAACTTCTGATGGGCGTATCATGTACCTCACCGGTACTCTTGTTTATTTAAATGTTTAAACAATTGATTTCGTTTCTGTGTTGATGACACATCAATCAACACTTCTTTCAGATTCTGTGTTTTGACACAACAAACAATTGCTTTGTGTTTCATACTATACTATTGACGTACCTACAAACAATTGTTTTTGTTTCTATGCTGTTGACATACCAACAGACAATTTGTTTGGATTCTATCCTGTTGACATACGAACAAACAACTGGGTTTTTTCTGTGTTGTTGACATGCCAACAAACACTCTGTTTGATTTGATTTTGTTGACGTACATACAGACAATTGGTTAGATTATATGTTGTGGACGCGCCAACAAATAATTATGTAAACAAACAAACAAACAATTGATTTTGATTCTGTTTTGTTGACGTGCCAACAGCGAATTATTTTTTATTCTATGTTGACGTACCAAAACAATGTTTTTCCTTCGCTGTTGACGTATCGACATAGAGTTGGTTTTGATACTATGGTATTGACATGCCGAAAAACAACTGTTTTTATTTTTGTGCTACTGATTCAACAAACAATTGTTTTTGTTTTTATGCTGTTGACATACCGACCAACAGTTTCTCTCTGTGTGTTGTTGACGTACCGACAAACAGTTTTTCTTTCTGTGTTGTCGACATACCGACAAACAGTTTCTCTTTCTGTTTGTTGACATACCAACAAAAAGTTTTTTTCTTTCTGTGTTGTTGACATACCGACAAACAATTTCAGTTTCTGTGTTGTTGACATACCGACAAACAATTTCTCTTTCTGTGTTGTTGACATACCGACAAACAGTTTCATTTTCTGTGTTGTTGACATACCAACAAACATTTTTTCTTTCTGTGTTGTTGACATACCGACAAACAGTTTCATTTTCTGTGTTGTTGACATACTGACAAAGAGTTTCTCTTTCTGTGTTGTTGACATACCGACAAACAGTTTCACTTTCGGTGTTGTTGACAAACCGACAAACAGTTTTTCTTTCTGTGTTGTTGACATACCGACAAACAATTTCTCTTTCTGTGTTGTTGATATACCGACAAAAAGTTTCATTTTATGTGTTGTTGACATACCAACAAACAGTTTTTCTTTCTGTGTTGTTGACATACCGACAAACAGTTTCACTTTCTGTGTTGTTCACATACCGACAAAGAGTTTCTCTTTCTGTGTTGTTGACATACCGACAAACAGTTTCACTTTCTGTGTTGTTGACATACCGGCAAACAGTTTTTCTTTCTGTGTTGTTGACATACCGACAAACAGTTTCACTTTCTGTGTTGTTGACATACCGACAAACAGTTTCACTTTCTGTGTTGTTGACAAACCGACAAACAGTTTTTCTTTCTGTGTTGTTGACATACCAACAAATAGTTTTTCTTTCTGTGTTGACAAACCGACAAACAGTTTTTTTCTTTTTGTGTTATTAACATACCGACAGACCGTTCTGTTCGACTGTATGTTGTAGACGTACGTACATACTTTGTTTTGTAGCAGACGAACCAATTTTGTTTTGTTTTTGTAGGATTTTGACGCAGACGACCTCGATGAATGCAAACAAATTCTGCTCGGGCGTTGTGACTTAAATAACGACGGTAAAATTA
>NC_054712.1:16702619-16728453 GCF_016097555.1 Gigantopelta aegis
CATATATATTATAATGCCCAACTTATGCAAATGTGTACAATGTACTACTGCTATAACGAACTACTGCTATAACGAACTACTGCTATAACGAACTAACTGTCTTGGTCCCTTCTAGTTTGTTATAAAGAGTACTTTACTGTAATATTATAGAGAATGCAGACGTTGTAATAGTGATAGTAAGGTCAGGTCAGGTCAGGTCAGGTCATAGTGATCGTGTTGCAATGATTATAATTATAATATTATAATATCACGTGACATCAAGGGACTTCCTTATCTTGGGACTCAGTTTACATGGTTAAGAATTTTAATGTAGAAAAGTTAGAAAAGAACGCCTTTAGATAGTTGTTGTGTTTCAGCACTAAAAACAGGACGGTCTTGTGAATTAGAAACTAAACAAATCATCTATTCATTGGAAATCCTTGCTTGATTCAGTGTGATACTCAAAATAGCCCAGAATATACCTCTCAAGTCTGTATTTCATTGTCCAGAGGGGTTTTTTCAATCATAATTTATATATTTTGGGCTAGAGAATATCGAAATATTTTCTAAAATGACTAATCTGCGATAGTTTTATTTTTATGAAAACAATAGTTACTTTCCTTTTAAAGTGTTTATTATTATTTATTTATTTTGTATACAAGTTAGTAATAAAAATGAGGGTTAGGGTTAGGGGTATAACACGGGCTAGTCCACTTTAACCCTGGGTATAGTTTGGCGGGAGGTATATTTTAGACTGTTACACCGGTACCGGGTTGCGAACCCTGTACCTACCAGTCTGTAGTCCGATGGCTTAACCACTGCGCCACTGAGGCCGGTTTAAATCATTCGTGAGGACACTTAATGACAAAAATCTGTTGAAAATAGAAACGATATTTATTAGCATATAAGTTACAGACATCACATAATGGAATGAACTTTAATTTTTGAATCATAAAAGTCGTCCGGAGTTTGCCCTATTAAAACGACTAGTTTTCTATTTATGTTGTTCATTTATTAACTAGAGAATATACCCGCAGTGATATACAGTAAAGCACATATATAACGAACATGCTTAGAACGAACTACTGCATAGAACGAACTGATCGTAAAATCCCGTTTTATTTTCATATATATTATAATGCCCAACTTATGCAAATGTGTATAATGAACTACTGCTGTAACGAACTACTGCTATAACGAACTACTGCTATCACGAACTAACTATCATGGTCCCTTCTGGTTTGTTATAAGAGTACTTTACTGTAATATTATAGAGAATGCAGACGTTGTCATAGTGATAGTAAGGTCAGGTCAGGTCAGGTCAGGTCAGGTCATAGTGATCGTGTTGCAATGATTATAATTATAATATTATAATATCACGTGACATCAAGGGACTTCTTTATCTTGGGACTCAGTTTACATGGTTAAGAATTTTAATGTAGAAAAGTTAGAAAAGAACGCCTTTAGATAGTTGTTGTGTTTCAGCACTAAAAACAGGACGGTCTTGTGAATTAGAAACTAAACAAATCATCTATTCATTGGAAATCCTTGCTTGATTCAGTGTGATACTCAAAATAGCCCAGAATATACCTCTCAAGTCTGTATTTCATTGTCCAGAGGGGTTTTTTCAATCATAATTTATATATTTTGGGCTAGAGAATATCGAAATATTTTCTAAAATGACTAATCTGCGATAGTTTTATTTTTATGAAAACAATAGTTACTTTCCTTTTAAAGTGTTTATTATTATTTATTTATTTTGTATACAAGTTAGTAATAAAAATGAGGGTTAGGGTTAGGGGTATAACACGGGCTAGTCCACTTTAACCCTGGGTATAGTTTGGCGGGAGGTATATTTTAGACTGTTACACCGGTACCGGGTTGCGAACCCTGTACCTACCAGTCTGTAGTCCGATGGCTTAACCACTGCGCCACTGAGGCCGGTTTAAATCATTCGTGAGGACACTTAATGACAAAAATCTGTTGAAAATAGAAACGATATTTATTAGCATATAAGTTACAGACATCACATAATGGAATGAACTTTAATTTTTGAATCATAAAAGTCGTCCGGAGTTTGCCCTATTAAAACGACTAGTTTTCTATTTATGTTGTTCAGTTATTAACTAGAGAATATACCCGCAGTGATATACAGTAAAGCACATATATAACGAACATGCTTAGAACGAACTACTGCATAGAACGAACTGATCGTAAAATCCCGTTTTATTTTTATATATATTATAATGCCCAACTTATGCAAATGTGTACAATGTACTACTGCTATAACGAACTACTGCTATAACGAACTACTGCTATAACGAACTAACTATCATGGTCCCTTCTGGTTTGTTATAAGAGTATTTTACTGTAATATTATAGAGAATGCAGACGTTGTCATAGTGATAGTAAGGTCAGGTCAGGTCAGGTCAGGTCATAGTGATCGTGTTGCAATGATTATAATTATAATATTATAATATCACGTGACATCAAGGGACTTCCTTATCTTGGGACTCAGTTTACATGGTTAAGAATTTTAATGTAGAAAAGTTAGAAAAGAACGCCTTTAGATAGTTGTTGTGTAGCACTAAAAACAGGACGGTCTTGTGAATTAGAAACTGAACAAATCATCTATTCATTGGAAATCCTTGCTTAATTCAGTGTGATACTCAAAACATACATATATATATATATATATAAAGGGTACAGGGTTCGCAGCCCGGTACTGGCTCCCACCCAGAGCGAATATTTAACTACTCAATGGGTTCTGCCCCGGACTGGGCCCCTGGCTTCCCAGAGACCGAACCCTGTGGCGGACATGCTCGAAACCTCCGTGGTATATGAGCATGCTAAAGTATAACGCACGCACGCACTCAACGGGTAGGTGTAAGACCACTACACCCTCTTCTCTCTCACTAACCACTAACCAAATAACAACTAACCTACTGTCCGGAACAGACAGCCCAGATAGCTGAGGTGTGTGCCCAGGACAGCGTGCCTGAACCTTAATTGGATATAAGCACGAAAATAAGTTGGAATGAATGAATGAATGAATTGAAATTCATACCGACTCATATAACATTTTTTTAAACAAAAATTATAAGTGTAAATAAAGAAGGTTTCTTAACAAATTGCTATCAAATTTCAGTGGTTGAAAGGTAAAGCACACGCAATTCTTTAGTATCTGTGTACAGCATTATCGATTACTAATTGTATTGGCTGTTCCAGCATTCTGTTTTCACGCTGGTATTAATAAATAAAAGTTAATCAACAAATTCATGTAATTTGATATAATTTGATGGTAATTTGATATAAATGTTTTCGTAAAACATATTTATGGAGGCTGGTATGAGTTAAAATGTTAAAGGGACATACCCTAGTTTTTAAACACTAAGGCATATTTTTTACTATTATTGCCGTTTCTGATAACTGAATTCATACTTTACATAGATTTTATGGTTTAGATTATCAATTTCCGTACATTCGAAGTGTTTTTGGTAATTCTGGTGTTTTTAATATCACAAAATGCATTTATCATATTTTTTAAAACGCACGTGCGTTTGAGACGTAACAGTTATGGAGTCCAGTTTTAGTCTAGTTTTAGAGGGTATTTCACCATTTCAGTCACAGACTCGTGTTTCACTCTATTGTAACTTTATCCAAATGTGTTACAGGTTTGTAGATTAACTAAACTTAGTGTTAATTTTCACGGGTTGAAACTAGAGTCTGTCTTTTTAATAATATGTTTTCATATCAGTTTTAACGTTATTAAATATGGAGTTGCATGCCATTCCATCGGTTCCCTTTTTAAGCAAACGGACTATATATAGTTGTGAAAACTGATGGATCGTCGTTTTAAAATGCTTTCTTCAAACTCTATTTGTGAAGATGCTGTTAAAAACGTGTTCCAGACATCGCTACATCAAATTTGTCGACATTGGCAATTTCCTCTTGGCTGGTGTTGAGACAAATAAATGTTATCAAAGTCTGGATCGGTCATTTTGTATGATAACAGTAGAATGAACTCATCATGACAAGAGATGAAACATCAGTTCTACCTGTCTCCCGTAATAATAGCACTAATAAGTCTTCAGTAAAGAATCCTGCGTCATTACCACGTCAGCGTCTTGGTAACGACTTCACCGTTGACAACTTGACCCGCTCTCCAGCAGATATTCGAGTTCTTTGATCGATTTTGTTTTCTGTTTTTGTTATTGAATTTTCTGTTGACAGACTACATATAACCATAGCGACCTCACTGAAGCAGTACGTTGGTTAATTAAATGATAATGGCTATGTATAACATGGTTGAACTAGTTTTCATAAAATGTTCATAATTACCCAGCTGTGGTTTAGAAGAGTTACAGTTTGTTTTGTTTAAGGACACCACTAGAGCACATTGATTAATTTTCTGATGCAGCAATGGATCTTTTATATGTACCATCCCACAGACAAGATTGCACATATCACGGCCTTTGACCAGTTGTGGTGCACTGGTTGGAACGAGAAAACACCAATCAGTTGAATGGATCTACCGAAGTGGTCATTTAACAAAAGTAATGCATGAATTCTTGCGCACAATTCGCATACATCATCAAGTTTCTCCTGTCTGTCATTCAGATCAATAAACAAATTCTCTGTAGCCTTCGTTTTCTCTCGTTGAAGATATTTCGAGATTTCCTCAGCAGTTATTCAACCAGTTTGAAGGGTGCTTGTTAAAACAGTCTGCTGAAGTTCACAAACAAGCATGCTCATCAAGTGTCATGGAGAGATGAAGTGTCCTTTTGTTTCTCTTTATATTCAATTAACGTCCAGGCAACCTGTTTTTGAGACACCTTAGCAAAAGTAGTTGACCTGTCTAGCATAGACGGTGGTTAGTCGAAACCCATCAGTGGATTCATTATCTGATTCGTTTTCTCATCGCAACCAGTGACCTTGAGACGCCTGAGCAGAGGTATTTGACATGTCTGTCATAGACAGTGGATAGTCGAAACCCATCAGTGGATTCATTATCCGATTCGTTTTCTCATCGCAACTAGTGATCTTGAGACACGTTAGCAGAGATATCTGACCTGTCTGTCATAGACAGTGGTTAGTCGAAACCCATCAGTGAATTCGTTATCTGATTCATTTTCTCACCCCAACTAGTAACTTTGAGACACCTTAGCAGAGGTATCTGACCTGTCTGGCATAGACAGTGGCTAGTCGAAACCCATCAGTGGATTCATTATCTGATTCGTTTTCTCATCGCAACCAGTGACCTTGAGACGCCTGAGCAGAGGTATCTGACTTGTCTTATCATAGACAGTGGATAGTCGAAACCCATCAGTGGATTCATTATCTGATTCGTTTTCCAATCCCAACCACTGACTCACGATTGGTTTACCAAAGGCCATTGTATGTAGTATTTTGTCTGTGGGGAAACTGCATGTAAGATCCCTTGCTGCTAGTGTAGCAGGTTTTTCCCCAGCTGTTAAATGGTGTGTGCGCGCGCGCGCGCGCGCGCGTGTGTGTGTGTGTGTGTGTGTGTGGTAGGGGGGAGGACTCCCATAATTATGTTGTAAAGTGAAACGTTTTTTAAGCTTAACTACTCCATAGTCAAAGTTTAAACATTTATATTCTTGTCTGGGTTAAGACAATACTATTGAGTAACATTTACTTGGCACTGACGATGGACCAGAATGTTTGTTGAAGTGTCACGCGCGTCGAATCTCTAATGACAAGATTACATCTACAACTGTCGTGTTAAAAGCCACCCTAGAGACACTTTTAATGTACCCGTTTAAATAATTTGCTGATTAATACAATATGTACTACAGTACTTGTGAGAAATGTGGGGAAAGTGGTGAACGCGTATTCGAGCAGTCTCTTCACCAGGCGAATGAATTAGCATCGTCCATCGTCATCGTCATCGTCAGTCTGAATAAAGTAAAGCAAAACAAGCACAGGCGTACGGGCTCCCTTTTTTGTAGGGGGCAGGCTGGCTTTTGCCCGAATTAAATGCCCGAATCTGGTTAACGACATTTATTCATATTAGCATTACTACTAAACAGTTATATAGGGTTGTAAACGAATCAATACGCATTTTTACATGGATTACAACTAATTTTGAAGGTAGAATGATGAAAATACATGGTAAAAAGTTATCAGATTAGCACATTTTGCCCGAATATCTCTGTCGTTTTTGCCCGAATTTGAGGATTCGGGGGGGGGGGGGGGGGGGGGGGGGGGGGCAACTGCCGCCCCAGCCCCAGTCTCGTACGCTTATGATAACAAGTCAAGGTTTAAAATACTTTGTCCTCTGAAAACCCACTTGGATTAGAGACAGACAGACATAGAGAGGGAGAGACACAGAGAGAGACACACACACACACACACACACACACACACACACACACACACACAGAGAGAGAGAGAGAGAGAGAGAGAGAGAGAGAGAGAGAGAGAGAGAGAGAGAGAGAGAGAGAGAGAGAGAGAGAGAGAGAGAGAGAGAGAGAGAGAGAGGTGGGGGGTGGGGGACCCAGACAGGTAGACACGCAGACGTCGGACATAAAAATTAAAAAAAAGGAGAAGAGAGACAAATAGCGATTGACAGATAGATAGAGAGAGGGGAGGCGGAGAAAGAGATTTGATGTATTAGTGCGGGCAGTGCCAAGGCGGGCATCTTTCTTTTTTATTTTCTATTTGTATCACGGTATTTGTTTTATCGTAAACCTTTGTGTTGGCTTCATAGAAAAAGAGAATCTGTTATGAGCGGTTGCAGGTGAAGAAATGTCACCCCTGAGATACAGTTGTTTACCTGGAAGGAACCTTGTTAAAACCTTGTTAGACATATAGGGATTCCAACCCTGATTTGCATGACACCTATCAATGCTTGTTTCAGACAAACAGTTGGTTCTCTCAGGTTGAGATTTCTAGCAGCCATTGCATGATAGATTCTCTTTATCTTGTGTGTAAGAAACGTTAATATGTGTAATTGTATATCACTCATATCGTTAGAACTACTCCCACACTGTAGAACTTTACTTGTTAATCACGATGACTGCACCGACATGCAAAAATTGTGTTCTATCTTGTCCTGTCCCGATATTTGTATCTTAGCTGTCAAAAAACTTGCCATAGCATTCTTAAATGTGGAAAATCATATACTATGAGATATTTATGTATAATATTTTAACGGTATATATCTTATTGTTTTATTTGTGTTGCCATTGTTTTAACTCTACTATATTGAGTCGTTTACTTTATTTATCTTTCAGATACTTTTAGCGAATAGTCTCTCAAAACTCAGTATAGAGTGGCTCATTACAATTTATATTGCTTGTATTTATATTCTAAATTTTATTCTCTTGTAATTAAGAAAGGCTATCTGTCTGTCTGTCTATCAAGTAAATCATTACCAAGTAAATCTATCTAGTAAATCATTTCATTATCACCTGTTGCATGTGCGTCATGTGAGAAAGCGCGTCCATGCGTCAACTTGCAAAGATTGCATTTCACAACTAGAGCGTGCACATGGATTTTTTTTTTAATGAAAACAAAACAAACAGACATGCATAGCCGCTCACAAAACACTCTCACGCAACTCAGCATAACGGAAATGGGCCTTAAGGTTCGTCATCACGGGTTGACTTTGGTAACCACATGCAGAATGAATGGTTGAAATAGTTAAAATAATCACATCAAATAAAAATAAGGATATACCAGTTTCAGTCTGTTTGTTTTTTAAAGGGGGTAGGGGGTCATTAAGTTGAATAAAAGGGGTTGGTCCTCTTGGCCTAATTTGTATCCACCAAAAGCTGCCAGGAACTGAGAGTGTGTGTGTGGGGTGGGGTGGGGGTTGGGGGGGGGGGGGGAGCAGCTAATGGGTCAGCAGTCATGCATTTCAATATTTAATCAAATATATTCAAAATTTAATGTTTTAGGCAGTGGGATTGAAATATTAGTTCTTTCCGGATCTCAAACACAGCGGGTCGAATTTACAAAGCCTGTTTGTCTTACACGCGTGTTACTGCATACATTTACAATGCTAAAACACCTGTTTGTCTTACACGCGTGTTACTGCATACATTTACAATGCTAAAACACCTGTTTGTCTTACACGCGTGTTACTGCATACATGTACAATGCTAAAACACCTGCGTTTAAGAAAACAAACCTGCCTTCGTAAATTCGGCCCAGCATGTTGTAGCTGTAGGGTACAAATCGTTACAACAAGTCACACCGTGTGTTGTGCACTTTTACCACAATTTTTTACATTTTGTTCATTGGGTGCGATGTATCTTTTCAGGATTTTGACTCCAGTGACTTGGAGGAATGTAAAAAAGCTCTGCTTGAAGCATGCGACTTGAATCAGGACGGGAGGATAAACCGCAAGGAAATGTACATGGTGCTTTCGTCACAGAATTATGACGCCATTGATCCATTGGAATTAGCCAAAGACAAAATGCCTTGTTTACTGAAGTGATAAGTCATATGTAAACATTTTTAAAAACATTTAGTTACATTGGGTGCTTGCTTTGTTTAGCTTTCGCTAAACTTTCACGAAATTATGAAAGTTACATTTTGGTGGTTTTCTTTTCACCCATTTTATTTTCTTGTTGTAGACAAATATGACGTAATTGTTTTCAGTCACCATTACAATATATTACAGTGGAATCGAATCGAATCATTATATATTTAGTCCTGTACATGTGTTTATTTAGTTACTTAATTATCATTATTGTTTATATTTTTTATTTTTTATTATTGATTATATTTTTAATGGTTATTTATTTCATTATATTTTTAAAATTATGTAGTATTTATATTTAAACTATTTTTTAAATTGTTTATGTAGATGTATTGATGTCGGCACGTTTCTGCAAAGCACAATAATAAAATCCAAACTATACTGATGGAGAGAAATAAAGGATCACACAGATAACAACAAGAAATAATGACTGCATCAAAAATCAATTCATATTGTCAGAAGTTGACTGGGAACATATAGGCAGCACATTCAACACTACAGACATTCAATCACACATTACAACTTGGTATGAAATACAGACATTACTACGCTAGTTGTGAATTAAATTTGGTCTACAATTTGATGTGTTCCCTTATTTCTTTCCATCAGTATATATTCCATTTTATCACTTTCTTCATTGTGTATTTTCTATTTTTCATAAATCAAGAAATCATGTTCATCGATTTGTTTGTTTTGCATTATCTATAATCATAAATGCAGATTATGAAATATTTGTTTGTCTTTCATGTTCATTGTTATGTTAAGTGTTGTGGATTTTCATAATAATTACACATTATGTAACATACATGATTTTGAAAATAATCACAATTGACTAAGATATCAACTTAGTTTAATTACATATTCATTTATGGGGTGGGTTTTAATTATTATTATAATAGTTATAAGTGTGCTTAGTACATATATCTTGCTCGCAAAATGTTTCGAAATATATTATGAAATTATGTGCGGTTTTTTGTCTAAAATGCAAGGTACGGGGGGAAATGTTATTACAAATATTTTCTGGATTAATCATAATCTAACAATTACAATATGGACCGTTGCCGTATAGCCTCCTTTTGGGCCCTAATAAAATGAAAACCAGTAGAAAATGAATGCATGCTTGGGTGGGAAGTTTATTTTGACCTTATAATAGCAATATTTAGCATATTACTAGTTAGATTATAACATCAATAACGACAATAATAATAATAATAATATTATTATTATTATTATTATTAATGATAATAATAATAATGATGAAATAATAATAATAATAATAATAATAATAATAATAATAATAATAATAATAATAAATAAAATATCACATCTAATGAGAAGTGAACTTCAAAAACTAAGTTACTAGAACAGAATAATATTGTAAATATCTAATGTTATAGTTTTTTCTACGTGTCGTGTCGCGTTTTATACAAACATTTGTACAATGAAAATATTTGTTTAAATTACATTTTACACTTTCCTAAATCTGATGTCGCAGACTTTTAGAGTAATCAATTTGGAGTTCACGATGACATTAAACTATATGTTAGTGACTAGTACAAAGCTACACGTAAGTTTAACACTGATCGCACCAAAATATTGGTGAGTCAGATGTAACTAATGTGTGTATTTAAGATAACTTGGCGACAGTTTGTTTGGTCGTCAGAAATGTTCAAATTGACAATTTATAGTATGCTCCGTCTCTATCCTCTATGGCCTGGCTGGTTTAATGGTTAAGCCGCCGGACTTAAGGCTGGTAGGTACTAGGTTCGCCTCCCGTTACCGGCTCCCTGAATTTTGAAATTGACCATTTATAAGTAATCCCCAGCTCTATCTTCTATGGCCTGGGTGGTGTAGTGGTTGGGCCACATGGCATAAGGCTGGTAGGTACTGGGTTCGCAGCCCGGTACCGGCTCCCACCCAGAGAGAGTTTTAACGACTCAATAGGTAGGTGTAAGACCACTACACCCTCTTCTCTCTCACTAACCACTAACAACTAACCACCAACCCACTGTCCTAGACAGACTGTTCATATAGCTGAGGTGTGTGCCCAGCACGACATGCTTGAACCTTAATAGGACATAAGCAGGTGAATGACTATAAATATCCTCAAGAACCAAACGACCGGTGCTTATATTATATATTATATGATTAGGATAGTAACTGTTTAAGGATACATGTTTGTCTTAAGCTAGCCACCCATCCATACGTGATACGTAATACGTGGTCCGTGATCCGTGATCCGTGATTCGCATATGTGTATGTGTCCGTGAGAAATCGTTACATAGGGAAGACGTTGCGAATCATCCATTGATCCACCCTGTGTCCGTGAGAAATCGCTACATAGGGAAGACGTTGCGAATCATCTATTGATCCGCCCTGTGTCCGTGAGAAATCGCTACATAGGGAAGACGTTGTGAAGCATCCATTGGTCCACCCTGTGTCCGTGATAAATCGCTACATAGGGAAGACGTTGCGAAGCATCCATTGATGCACTCCGTGTCCGTGAGAAATCGCTACATCGGGAAGACGTTGCGAAGCATCCATTGATGCACTCCGTGTCTGTGAAAAATCGCTACATAGGGAAGACGTTGCGAAGCATCCATTTATCCGCTTCGTTACCATGATGGTGTCCGCGTCCGCGAGGAATCCCTCTGTGAGTGATTTATCACTAACACAGATGCGTTATTTTGAGGCTTGGCATCACCTCGATCACATCAATGACAATGGGAATTATTTTTTCATATTTAGAGTGTTTCCACATATTTCAATACGTATTTATGGATGTACAATTCATACATACACGGATGCGGATGCGGATGCGGACACGGCCCACAGATCACGTATGAATGGATGACCAGCTTTAGTTTTTATTCGACAATAGTTGCTAGGTAATTTAGTTCACATAACCAAGTATTCGTTTATGAAACACGTGTACTTGTATCCACTTGGGTTTTTAAAAATTATTATTATTACTTAGCTTTAGTCTAAAATATATGTCACGTTTCTTTATATCGAATTAAAATGTCATGTTTCTATACATCAGTTATAATGTGTCAGCATAATTCCATTTAATGTATCGTGTATGTCACTCAGGTGTGTATCACTGTTACCATGACTACGTATTTTAAATATAGGTGCAGTTCTTTTCTGTTATATGTGCGACTGAAACGGACACTAGCGTGAATTAATCTAGATATCACCATGTGCCGATACAGGCATTCTACAGCACTGTATTCAGCTAACTGTTATTGAAAACTAACACACGCGTTTACAACACTTTATCTAGATCATTTTTATTCAAAACTAGCACACTGTTCAACAACGCTAAATCTAGCTAATCGTTATTCACAACTGACACACGCTTTTACAAGACTTTCTGTAGATAATTGTTATTCAAAACTAACACCTGGTTCCATAACGCTTTATCCAGCTAACTGTTATTCAAAACTAACACACGTTTTTACACTTTCTCTAGACAACTGTTATTCAAAACTAACACACGTTTTTACACTTTCTCTAGACAACTGTTATTCAAAACTAACACACGTTTTTACACTTACTCTAGACAACTGTTATTCAAAACTAACACACGTTTTTACACTTTCTCTAGATAACTATTATTCAAAACTAACACACGTTTTTACACTTTCTCTAGGTAACTATTATTCAAAACTAACACGCGCTTTTACAACAATGTATCTCGTTAATTGTTTTTCAAAACTTATACACGTTGTGACAACACTTGATATAGTCAGTCGTTATTCGAAGCTAATACACTTCTTTTCATCACTTTCTTTAGATAATTATTATTCAAAATTAACATGTATTTACATCAACATATCTAGGTAATTGTTATTCAAACCAAACACGCGCTTTTAGAACACTGTATCTAGCTAATGGGAATGACTGTGTTTACCATTTTAATGATAGCTAACAGTACTGCATTTTGTTCCATGTAAGAAAAAACAAATAGTCCTTTAAACCGACTCAGGCTTTTTTCATCGTTTGTGATCACCATACAAAGTAATGGTTTGTTTTGTTTAACTTCACCACTAGAGCACATTGATTAATTAATCATCGGCTGTTGGATGTCAAACATGTGGTAATTATGACTCGTAGTCAACAGAGGAAACCCGCTACATTTTCCCTAATGCAGCAAGGGATCTTTTATATGCACTGTCCCACAGACAGGAAAGCACATACACCGCTTTTTGGAGGACTGCCATTCCCAAGACTACTTGCACAGGATAGAGATGAATGTAATATATACAGGTATGAGCGTTTATAAGTGGTTCTCGTTTACATACTTATTTTTGATTATATAGATCACAGTGTTATCGCTACTTGCGAAAAGGTGTATAGATTTGTTTTAAATACTCTTTCAACCAATTTATACGTGTATATATATATATATATATATATATATATATATATATATATATATATATATATATATTCTTTTCTTTTCTTTATTTCCTAGTCTTGGAGTGCTATTACTATATCTATTCTGTATTTTAGCATTGTTTTTGCTATCTCTTAAGCTACACTAGTTAGGGTGGCTACACTTTTGTTAACATTGTTCATCTTATTTGTCCTTTGTCATGGTAATACTTTATATAAACAGTGTTTAATAAAAGTATTATTTTAAATGTTGTTATGAGTTGTCTTAGTGGTATGTTTGCAGTTTTTGTTTTAATGCCAGGCACGGCGGATGCAACTAGATATTGGGCGACTTGAGTGAGATCGAAGGCGCAGAGCAAAGTTTCTAGTGGGTACAGGGGGTATGCTCCCCCATAAAAGTTTCAAAACTAAATGTCCTGAAATGCAATGTTCTGCATTCTACAAGTAAAATTAATCGCCGTCTTAAGATTTAGTACCAATATTTTTTTTTTTTATTCTGAATTATTGGGGGGGGGAGGCTAGAGCCACCCCCAACACCCCCACCCCCATGCTACGCCGTGCCTGGGGTGAGAAAAGGAATGAGATAACGAATCCACTGATGGGTTTCGACTAACCACTGTCTATGACAAGACAGGTCAGATATCTCTGTTTAGGTGTCTCAAGGTTACTAGTTGGGGTGAGAAACTGAATCAGATAACGAATCCACTGATGGGCTTCGACTAACCACTGTCTATGACCGACAGGTCAGATACCTTTGCTAACGTGTCTCAAGGACAGGGTGTCAGAACGTTAATTGAATATAACGAGAAACAAAAGGACACTCCATCTCTCTATGACTCTTGATGAGCATGCTTGTTTGTGAACTTCAGCAGACTGTTCTTAACAAGCACCCTTCAAACTGGTTGAACAACTGTTGAGGAAATCTCGAAATATCTTCAACGAGACAAAACGAAGGCTATAGAGAATGCGTTTATTGATGTGAATGACAGACAGGAGAGATTTGATGATGTATACGAATGATGTGCAAGTGCCACCCACCTCCACCCCACCCCCGCGCCTGGGTGCGGTGTAATGAGTTCTTTCACTATGCTTTGATTTATGATAACATGTCTGATGTGAGTGACAGTCCGTAAAAAAAGTAAACTTTGTTTTATTTAACGACGCCACTAGAGCACATTGATTTGTTTTATCTTATCATCGGCTGTTGGACGTCAAACATATGGTCATTCTGACACTGGTTTTTTCTTTTTTAGAGGAAACCCGCTGTCGCCACATAGGCTACTCTTTTACGACAGGCAGCAAGATATTTTTTTTTTGCGCTTCCCACAGGCAGGATAGCACAAACCATGGCCTTTGTTGAACCAGTTATGGATCACTGGTCGGTGCAAGTGGTTTACACCTACCCGTTGAGCCTTGCGGAGCACTCACTCAGGGTTTGGATTAAAAATTCCATGCCTCGACTGGGATCCGAACCCAGTACCTACCAGCTTGTAGACCGATGGCCTAATCACGACGCCACCGAGGCCGGTTAACATTCCGTCGTAAACTGTCAGTGAGAATGCGTTACGAGGTGTTTAGTGCGGAGAGTGGGACGTAACCCAGTGATAAAGCGCTGGCTTGATGCCCGGTCGGTTTGGGATCGATCCCCGTCGGTGGAACCATTCAGTTATTTCTCGTTCCAGCCAGTGCAGCAATACTGGTATATCAAAGGCCGTGGTATGTACTATCCTGTCTGTGGGATGGTGCATATAAAAGATCCCATGCTACTAATGAAAACATGTAGCGGGTATCCTCTCTAAGACTATATGTCAAAATTACCAAATGTTTGACATCCAATAGCCGATGATTAATGTTTCAATTAGTAGCAAGGGATCTTTTATATGTATTATGCCACAGACATAATAGCACATACCACGGCCTTTGATATACCCCTTCCTCCTTCCTCTACATATCAATATCAATAAGGGGAGAGCTGAAGGTGACTCGAGCTAGTAGTTGGTGAGAGAGAAGATGGTGTAGTGGTCTTACACCTACCCAGTGAGTCATTAAAACTCGCTCTCGGTGGGAGCCCGTACCGGGCTGCGAACCCTGTACCTACCAGCTTCATGTCCGATGGCTTAACCACGAGCCCGGTATATTTCCATTAGTAGCAAGAGATATTTTATATACATCATGCCCATGTTACATACCCGGTATTCAAAACTTGTGACACCATGTTTCAACCGTTTCTCAACCGAAATAGTGCAACAAATAGACACACAAACAAAACATGTATAATCTACCATACTCACTAAATCCCGATTTAAGTACATGCATCATTATTAACAAAATAAATCCTCCAATGACAACATAAAACATTTGCAAGCAATTTTAAATTTGCTAAATAGAGGGAAGCAACTCGCCCTACACATTAAGCAAAGTATTGACTTAATGTGCGCCCTGCACTAGCTCAATCGGTGAGGAGTCGGTGGATCCATCAAGCTGATTAGGGTTTTCTCTCGTTCCATCCAGTTAACCACAACTGGTCAAAGGCCGTGGTATGTACTATCCTGTCTGTGGGAAAGTGCATATAAAAGATCCCTTGCTGCTAATTGAAAATTGTAGCGGGTTTCCTTCGATGACTACGTGTCAGAATTACCAAATGTTTGAGATCCAATAGCCGATGAGTAATTAATCAATGTGCTCTGATGGTATCGTTAAACAAAAACAAACCTTAATCGCACCTGACAAATAGTGCTTTCAAAATTAGATACCTACGGACAACTCTTTGCGAACATTGTATTTACTCATCAACGTGGAAGTTAGAGTTGTATCCCTTGTTACGTAGTGCCATTATAGGTTCCATTGGACTAAATTAATTCCCATTGCTGATAATGTTAATATTCAATAATAAAACATTACCATACCCATGCGATACACATTATACACTAATGAAAGGTGTAGTGCCTTAGATTTAACCTAACTGCAAGAAACTTGTGACTTTAAGAGATTTCATGAATGTTGTTATCAGCAAACCTTATTTTTGACAAAAATTAAAAAAACGTTTGTGTTGTTTAACGATATCACTAGAACACATTGATTTATTGATCATCGGCTACTGGATGTCAAACATTTGGTAATTTTGACATATAGTCTTAGAGTGGAAACCCGTTACCTTTTTCATTAATAGTAAGGGATCCTTTATACGTACCATCCCACAAACATGATAGCACATCTGACGCCATATAACCGTAAATAAAATGTGTTGAGCGAGTCGTTAAACAAAACACTTCCTGATAGCATATACCACGGCCTTGGATATATCAGTCGTGGTGCATTGGCTGGAACAAGAAATAGCCCAATGGGCCCACCGATGGGTATCGATCCCAGACCGACCGCGCATCAAGCGAGCGCTTTGCCACTGGGCTACATCCCGCCCCCTACGAAAATCGAAGTTCCATTTTGGGGGTTCATTACACTGGTTTCATCCCCTAGTATAGCAACTGTACAACAAATATAAGTGTATTTATTTAGTGGCACAAATAATTAAAGTCACATATTACTACCAATCAGAGTCGCAGCTGGTTTCACACGTCACAGTGTTACGGTGTTGACCGTTACGGTGTTGACAAAATTTAACATTAACACAAATTTTCATCTCATTATTGTTGATTAGCTATGTTGAATTGCCAAGCTATCTTCGTAGCATCCATTTATGATGATCCCTGAATGAATCATATTCATTTAATACATCAATATATTAATTATTATGCCCGTTATGGTGTTGACAGAGAATAAACATACGCAGTGACCTATTTTTTGCCTGGTTATTTGTAGAAACTTAAAATTGACGGCACTTTTTGTTAATGTCATTCCTCTACTTGGAAGGAATCATGTAACATGTCTTGGTTTATCATTATACATCATAGGCTGTGTTTGCTGACAAGCGTTACGGTGTTGACGTGTTATTTGCAAAATGAGTAACAGAGAAGGATAATCTTGTAAAATAAACCATAAATGTAATTTCAGCCTGATCCTAAACTCTTTTAACGTGCTCAAATAACATTATGTTTTCGAGCACGCCTCTCACGGGCTTAATATCTGACTTCGCCAGTGACTAAGTCCGGGACAGGAGGGGAAGGTAGATTTGAGGTGGGCGGAATTTGCAATAACATTTCAAAAAAGGTCAAAGACCTAAGCCAAAAATGGAGATTAAATCTGCATTTTTGGAGAAAAAAAAAAGTTCAGTCCAAAAATAAACTTTGAGTGCTCGGCCGAAATAGTTTCTGGTGATTTGAACAATTTAGACGGGCTGTCGAAAAAAAAAAAAAGGTGCGTCGGACTATTTATACAAATACCGGCTCCAACCCAGAGCTAGTTCTTAAGGGCTCATTGGGTAGGTGTAAGGCCACTACACCCTCTTCTCTCTCACTAACCACTAACAATTAACAACTAACCCACTGTCCTGGACAGACAGCCCAGACAGCTGAGGTGTGTGACCGGGACAGCGTGCTTGAACCTTAATTGGATATAAGCAGGAAAATCAGTTGAAATGAATGAAAATACGGTGGGTCGTTGTATTATCCATATCTAGTCGCAGGATTGCTTGTCGATACAGCCCGTTCCGCTCGGCTGTCAGGTAAAAGCTTTTCAGATCGCTGGACGATTGGATCTGATATAGCGCCCTTGTCCGGATGGTGTGTTGGGCGCCAAGATGTTTCCTTGTAGTATCTCGACAACTGGAATGGTTCCGTGTAGTCCCCGCGCACACAGTTGTGGTATCGGGCCGCTTACGTCATGATGAAGTCTTGGAGGCCGGCGGGTCCTTATCCGTCACAGAGACCTTCATTTTCTTGGACTCCGCTACCGGTGACGCAACAAAAGATAGAGGCAGCGATAGACTAGCTGATTGATCAGTGATGTCCACGCGGCCGGTATCCATGGCTGAAGGTGGCCTCAGATTACAGTTATCTTCCCATTTGGTTGTCCAAAATCCGGAAGTTTCACCGCGCAAGTAGTCTGCTGTTTGACTGTGATTATTTCATGGCAGACAGCTATGAAGTGGCAACTGTTTGACTGAAGTGACAGGGGATAGCATGTAGTTTGTAAACATGTGTAACTTGTTGACATTGAAGACTTGTTTGTAGTAATTCCGGCCCATGCAAAAGTAGTGCTTTTTGTGTAAAATGGGTGTACTCCGGCCTGGTTTAGAGGGTGTGTCTGTTTAAACCAATATGCTGGGAGAAAGAGCTGGACAACAGGGGTTGTCCTTTTCAGGGTGTGTGTCCCCCATGCAGGCAAAGGTACATACAAAACTTCACGGGCCTGCTGATATTAATAAAAATGTTATAGCCACTAAGGCTATATAGAAACATATAGCGAAATTAATTGTGGTCTGAGGCCAGGTGCTGGAGTGGAAGGGCCCGCCGCTGTCAGGAGGAGCTGAAAGTTTTGGTCCCTACAGTCCTGCTTGAGTAGAGCTTGGCGACGAACATAAGGAAGGAACCGCCCTCAAAAGTTTAGCTGCTGGCTTTGGTCCCCCACCCCTCCACGAGTCGCCCCTGGAGGTACTCTGAGCTTCTTCGCTGCTTGCATTGCAGGTGGGACCGCCCCTGGCGGTTGGGCCGCCGGGTTTGGTCCCCCCCCCCCGTGTAGCCTTGTTGGTACGCCTTCTTCTATTCCTATTTCTCGTTCAAAGGCCGTGGTATGTACTATCCTGTGTGTGGGATGGTGGATATAAAAGATCCCTTGCTGCTAATCGAAAAGAGTAGCCCATGAAGTGGCGACAGCGGGTTTCCTCTCTCAATATCTATGTGTTTGACGTCATATAACCGTAAATAAAATGTGTTGAGAGCGTCGTTATATAAAACATTCCTTTCTTTCTTTCGTTCATTAATCGACCGCATGCTATAAAAAAAAAAAAAAATGAATGAAATCAGTTTTGGGTTATTTTGATTTAGGTTCAGTCTCATGGCCTTGATTTGTAACATGGCAATTTCAGGTTTTTCACCCTATTAAAGCAAACATTTGTTCACAAATTCAGGTGCTTGTGTGCTATAAAAATTTCATACACATACGCACACACATACGCGCACACACACACCCTCCTGTATTAATGGTCGTGTTTTCCCCACTTCTGTTTATCAATATTATACATGTTACTAAGGTGCAGGTGCAGACGGAGGGTTTCGTCGGTCAAAAACTCCTCCCTACTCCAGCTAAAAAAAATTTCAATACATTTGGCTCGAGAACATGTCTCGACACCCCCACATGTCTCGACACCCCCACATGTCTCGACACCCCCACATGTCTCGACACTGTTTAATTCAGGCAGAAGCCCATCTGCCCTCCTACAAAAATTAGGAAATGTTTTATTTAACGACGCACTCAACACATTTTATTTACGGTTATATGGCGTCAGACATATGGTTAAAGACCACACAGATATTGAGAGAGGAAACCCGCTGTCGCCACTTCATGGGCTATTCTTTTCGATAAGCAGCAAGGGATCTTTTATATGCACCATCCCACAGACAGGGTAGCACATACCACGGCCTTTGATATACCAGTCGTGGTGCACTGGCTGAAACGAGAAATAACCCATTGGGCCTACCGATGGGGATCGATCCCACACCGACCGTGCATCGAGCGAGCGCTATACGTCCCGCCCTTACACAAATTAGAGCCCGTACGCCTATGGATACCCATTTTCGAGTCTTTTCTCTTTTATTATTCCTATTATTTAAATTCCTGTGGTTTCTGTTATGCTCATGGCTTGTTCAGTAGGCAAAATATTACTGTATTAATATATCACTACGTTTAAAAATAATTACTTCTAAAATCTCACCTAGAAATCAATGTGTCAGCGACTCTTTAGTGTTATTAGTGTCATAGCGGCATTCCCCTAAATGTGTTTCTTTTGACGCACTGTTGTCAAGTGGTCGCAAATGTCAGTCTGAAAGTGACATCAAGTGTAATTGACATTACCACCTACTTACAACTGAAATATGACGAGTAACGAGCGAAATGTACACAGGAAGAAGCTAATAATTTTTGTTTGGCAATACATCTATAGTCCGTCCCATCCTCCTACAAAAATGTGTTTTGTAAATCATTTAAGTTTGATCTGACGTAAGAAAAAAAAGTAAAAATGTTTTGCAAATAACAAAAAATTTTTTAATTTTTTTATGTACAATTTAGAAAACAATCGGTTCAGAAATAACTAAATTGTAGTAAATTTCATAGCATGAAAAAAGGCGTTCTCCGTGAGACGGTACGTAGTTTAAAGCGACTGACACTAGTTTATAAACACTACGGCAAGGGATATTTTATATCCACCATCCCACAGACAGGGTAGTACATACCACGTCCTTTGATAATTGAAATTAGACACTAACAGTACTTAGATTTTATTGTTTAGATTATCACTTACCATACATCCGAAGTGTTTCTGGTCATTCTGGTGTTTGTGATACCACGAAATACATTTGTCATAGTTTTAAAAACGCACGTACTTTTGAGAGGTAATGGTTATGGAGACGTTCATTTATCCATTTAGTCTGGTTGTACAATTTCAAAATGAATATATTGGGGGGGGGGGGGGGGGGGGGAGTAAAGAAAAATTAATTCTAGATTTTTCTGAATCAGTACATTGTGCTCCAGAAAAAATAAGTCCCCATGTCTGGGCTTTGGGTTTTTTTTTTTTCTTTTTACAGCACTTTGAAATTAGGGCTTTAAAACGTATCTTAGATTTACCGAGATACGGGATAAGAATAACAAAATTACGGTTTTGGTCACTTGTAACCTTTTTATGTCAATGAAAATTGGCAAGAAGTTACAAAAGTAATAACCCTTAACTGTTGTCTATGGAAGGACTTGATGTGATGATGTTATCATGATCAAATCCAAGATGTCTGCCATTTTGGCGGGGGAAACAAAAATATTGTTTGCTGGTCACCTCAAGTCATTCCAACTCATCAAAAGCAAGTGAAACGATTTGTAACAAAGTTTGTTTTGTTTATCTCTATTACAGATACTAATGATTTGGTCTGAATTTGTTAGGTAATTAGATCTATGGTGGCATGGGTTCGAACCCTGAAGATGACAATAAACGTTCATGATAATTGTATTCAACCTTTTGATTCACCAATTATAAAGGACTAACAAATTTTATTTTAAAATTATGAAAATTGCTAGAATTTTACAGAAGTGATTACTCTTTACAGGTATCAATGATTGAATCTGATATGATAACACAATCGTGATCAAATCAAAGACGGCGGCCATGTGGCGGGAAATACGACAATATTGTTTTCTATTCTAACTTATTAAAAACATTGAAACTGCCTGTAATGGAATTTTATTTATTTATATTACAGTTCCCAACAAGGTGGTCTGATTTTCTAGAGTAATTAGATATGTTGTGACATAAGTTCAAATCCTGAAGATGTAAATGTGCTTTCACATTAATTTCTTTCGATCTTCATGCACCAACTATAAAGTGTTAGCACGTTTTATTTTGTGGTCTTTCTTTGACAAAAAAACCTGGCAAAAAGTTACAGAGTGGTTACTCTTTATTGATAAATTTGATGGTAAATTTGTTATAACTCCATTCAGACCAAATCCAAGATGGCATCCCTTCGTGTCCGAAAAAAGAAAGAAAAGAACATTGTTTTACTAATTAGCTCACGCCATTCCAAGTCATCAGAATATTTGAAACTGCTTAAAATGAACTTTTATTTATTTCTGTTACAGATCCTAATACTTTGGTATTAATTTCAGGAGGTAATTACATAGACATCAGAAGATGACTACAACTTGTGGCGGGGGTGGGGCGAGAAGTTGTATAATAATTTGATTTTAAATTGGGGTCCCAATGGATTATCTTCATAGTTTTGTGGAGGCGGGCAGTACTCCCTATCCACACTTCCGACGTCTGTTAAATTATTTTCAACCTTTTCAAGCAACAAAAGTTTTGATAAATCACTCAGTGACACGATCCAAAGATCCAAAGATATTTACAGGTTCGTATCAGATCAGTTGGGACTTTGGCTTTTACATCTGAAACTCCGTTATTGTTAACACGAGTATGCCAAAGTGGACCAAACGCACAGTGTCCTGTTTAATACACTGAATAGTTTACATAAATAGTCGAAGACTTTTAAAAATATTGGTGGGTACCATTGATGGCATTCGCTATTGGTCCAAGATGTTTAATAGTGCAGTCAGTGTCTGGTACCTGTAAAAGCGAACTGTCATCAGAGTCAGCACCTTACTACTTTCGTCCTCAAACAGCCAAGAAAAAAAATATACTACCTGTCCTTGGAATGTCTTAAACTACCTATAATTTGTCAACTCTCTCCCAGATTGAGCAGTCTTTCCTATAACTGTCACCAGTTTAGTTATCTGCTAGACCAAAACGATGATGTCTTGTCGCACCCACTTCATGTTTAAAACAAGATATTTGTTCTAACAATTGGGTCAAGCATTGATGACATCATTCATTGTGTGAAATGTGGAAGGCCCCACTACTTTATACCTTGTTCCTCCAATGGTATTTAAAACAGATGTGTTCATTATATCATTGTATAATCTTTCCAGTGATGCCAAACAATAACCAATAATTTGCTAATTCTTGACATAACCCAATGTGGTAAAGGCAGTAGATGTATAAGAATATGATTTTTTCATATTTTAATACATGGCCATTCACTTTCATATGATTCGTGAGCATACCGATCAGAAACAGCAAATGAAAAATCATACATCATCACTGAAAATACTGCTCTGGAAGCTCTCGTCAGTTCTAATCTGAACATGGTCAGACAGCATAACTTACTGGAATAGCCATATAATGGTTAAGTATTTAGGCCATCGTTTTTTCCTACTAGGATTTTGGGTAAATGGTTTTGATCAAAGTCGAGTAAAAACATTTTATCCAGATACCTTACGTTGTAATTCTTAGTATTACTCCTGCATAGGCTCAGGGTCCACTGGAGATCAAATTGCATTGACAGACGGTAATGAGCTTCTTTCGTACATAAGGCCATGGTTTGTGCAATCCTGCCTGGAAATCGCAAATAAAAGATCATTTGCTGCTAATCGGTAAGAGTGGCCAGTGTAGTTTATACAGCAACTAACGATCACAAACATCTGTGTGGCAATCAGATCATATTCTACGCCATATCAACCGTAATTGAACTTGTTGAGTGCGTCGCTAAATAAACATGGATGAGAAAGCATTTCTTTAGTAACATCACAATTAAAGTTACTTTCATTGATGTGGTCATTCACCACTTGAAACACAAAGAGATGCTGATATACTTGTTGTATCTACTACACTAGATTATGTCGATCATATGCAAACTGTTAATTAACTGTAAATGACATGTGCATCTTGGTATTGTTTCTGCATCACTGGGAATGTGATATAAGACAAATATGCGTCAATAAGATCATCAGATAAACAATGGAAAAACTAGTGGGCTCTAATAGAATTTATTTTATAAAATATGTGCATCAATTGTTCAATTCCAGTGGAATGACTTCAATGACAATTAGCTTTCACAAGTACCAAACATCGATTGTGCAGTCAAACATCTTGGAATCGCAAATGATGTCTCTGACAGTATATAAGGTACACACACTATGCAGTGAATGAACTTGGACTATGCAGTGAATGAACTTGGACTATGCAGTGAATGAACTTGGACTATGCAGTGAATGAACTTGGACTATGCAGTGAATGAACTTGGACTATGCAGTGGATGAACTTGGACTATGCAGCGGATGAACTTGAACTATGCAGTGGATGGACTTGGACTATGCAGTGAATGAACTTGAATAATGAAGTGATTGGTCCATGTTCACGAGGTTTGCAACATGGTTGATTTGAACTTGAATCAGTAATGGCAGACATGGACAAAACACTGGAGAGTTTGAAATCCACTAGATGCACTGGGAAACTCAAATCCCGAACAATCTCAAACAAACCTGTTGACTTGTTAATGCAAAGAATTAAATCTGCAGAAGCCTCAGTTCTGGAAATTGCCACTGAGTGATCTATTAAAACTGTTGGAACCATTGCAGAATAATTGGGTGCATGAAAAGGTTAAAAATAATTAATATCAAAATACATTGTCCTCTTCACGATTCAAATTCCCGTCTGCACCCCTACCACCACCACCACCCACACACCCCAAACAAGAAAAGAAATAAATAAAAAGAAAAAAGAAAAAGAAATTCAGATCAAACCGTACGGATCTGCATGAGAGATAAATGAAATTACATTACAAATCAATTTGAAATGTTTAACATGAGAAAGAATGACTAGAAAACATTTCCGATGCTATGAACGCCATTTTGGATTTTATCATGATAACATAATTACATCAAAGGAATAATTTTTGTAACTTTTTTTGCAATCTTATTATTATAAAATAAAATGTGTTATACCTTTATAATTGGTGTGCACATTGGCCGCCATCTTGGATTTGATCATGCTTTTGTTATCATATCAAATTTAACCATAGATTCTAGTAAAGGCTACTCACTTATGTAACATTCTACCAATTTTCATTATTATAAAATAAAATAAAATAAAATGTGTTAGTCCTTTATAATTAGTGAATGAAAAAGTTGAATACAATTATCATGAACGGCTTTTTGTCATCTTCAGGATTCGAACCCATGTCACCATAAATCTAATGACCTAACAAATTCAGACGAAATCATTAGTATCTATAATAGAGATAAATAAACCTGCATTTCAATTAGTTTCAGTTGCTTTCGATGAATTGGAATGACTTGAGCTGACCATCAAACAATATTTGTTTTCCCCGCCAAAATGGCAGCCATCTTGGATTTAATCATGATAACATCATCACAACAAGTCTTTCCATTGGCAACAATAAAGAGTAATTATTTTTGTAACTTCTTGCCAATTTTCATTGACATAAAAAGACTACAAGTGACTGAAACCATAAATTTAATATCCCTACCTCGTATCTCGTTGAATCTAAGAATAGTTTTGAAGCCCTAATTTCAAAATGCTGTGAAATAAATTCCACAAGTCCCAGACATGGGAATTGTTTTTTTCCTGAGACACTATGGGGTGTACTGATTCAGATAAACTAAAAATAAATTTTCCTATACTTTTTTCCCCGCAAAATTTGTTTTTGCAGCCAGGTTACTATACCTACCAGCCTGATGTCCAGTGGCTTAATTACGACATCACTGTGGATGGTATATGGACACGAGCTCTAGTCGTCTACGTTTTAAGGGTATTTCCTGTTTTCAACATCATATACTCTTGTTTCACTCCATATGTGTTACAGGCTTGTAGATTAACCAAACTTAGTGTCCAGTTTTACTAATTGAAACTAGTGTCTGCGGACTTTCATCAGCAGCTAAACGTTGAATTGTAACAATCAAGGACCCAGTTTTACAAAGTGATCTTAGCGTTAAGATCACTCAGATAGTCACGTGTCAAAGTCCGAGGTAAAATATTTACGGAGCGAAAACAGCTGCAGCACTGACTGGTAGTAATATTAAAGTTTGTTTTGTTTAACGACACCACTGGAACACATTGATTAATTAATAATCAGCTATTAGATGTCAAACATTTGACAATTCTGACTCGTAGTCATCAGAGGAAACCCGCTAAAAAATTTTCATTGCCAGTAAGGGATCTTTTATATACACTTTCCCACAAACAGGAAATCACGTACCACGGCCTTTGACCAGTTGTGATGCTCTGGTTGGAACGGGGGAAAAAACCCAGTCAGTTGAATGGATCCACTGAGGTGGTTCGATCCTGCGGCGAGCATTCAACCGATTGAGCTAAAACCCGCCCATTGGTAGTAATATGTGACATCAATAAACGTTATAGAAACATCGCGAGGGGTAAATGGGTTTTTTATGTCGAGCTCTTTTATCTCGAGCCCAAGGTAAGAGGTAAAAGAT
>NC_054712.1:16728653-16779500 GCF_016097555.1 Gigantopelta aegis
CATTTAATAACCCAATCTTAAATCTGTGCTGAATTGATTAAGGCGCTGTGCTAGAAGGCATGATTAAAAATTAAAACTGCAAGCATGGTGCTGCAATTGGCGGAAATGGTCGGAAATAACCGAACGTGTTTCTGAATTGAGGCCAGATCAAATTGCGTGATAAAGAAAAGGAAAAGTTGTTTACCCCACATTTCAACAGGGAACTACGTGCGACATGAGTTTCGGGTAATATGTGAAGAAGACTGTCTGATTTCGCATGGAGTAATTGTTTTCAACAAAAAAGAGATTTTTTTCCAGAATTACAAATTCATGTTCTGGTTATATAAATGGGTAGAGCGTATACCATCACCAGATTCGAATAAGGAAAAACAGCAATTAACTCAACATACATCTAACAGAGAACTTTGATATTTTTATTGTGTATGTATCTAATGCAATTATTGTTAGTACAGAATTTCAATTAACAAAACTATTAAATGATTTTTACACTAATTGAACAGAGAACATTACAAATTAATATGTTTGTATTTATATTTTTATCGCAATCTATACAAAACAATGAATATTAAATCGCACTGAACTTGAATCCAAAAGAAACAAAAAACAAATAGAAGAGGAAAACGTATGAGCTACCTGAAATCAAAGAAGGGACATCAAAAACCGACTTATTACAAAATATATTAACGTGTATTAATAATCGAATTTGACAATAGGAGGATAATATATAATTTGAATGAACAGAAAGCGAGCAGGAAGCCTAAATTGTGGACATGTTTTGAAGAACTCTTAGAGGTTTTTGTGTCAAACTTGCCAACGACGGCCAGAATGCTGTTAATGGAAAGGAGACATTACGAAATCTGCTGTGACGTTTGACGAAGGCTGTTCAGGACTGTGGAGAACTTTCTGGAAGGATTATCTCCAGACTGGTTCCAACATCTAGCCGGTCTTGCAGTAGTCATTCGCTCTACTTGATGGTGACAACTCTACTAATTTTCCGAGAGCAACATCATCACTGATTTTTAGAGATTCTTTTAGTAGGCCTACGTCACGCCACTACTGACAGCTATTGTTGAGAGGCCAAGGAAACAAAATTACAACTACTGCAACTACAACAGCAATCATTTATGTTGTTTGGAGATATAGCATGTAAGTATTTAGTATATAGCTTTTAGTTCATCAACAGGCACGGCGGAAGCGAGTCGAACATGGAGGGGGGGGGGGGGGTGCTGACTGAGATCGGAGGCGTAAAGTAATGTTTCTAGAGGGTTGGGGGCATGTTTCCCCTTAAAATTTTGAAAGCTAGATGTCCTGAAATGCAATTTCCTGCATTCTACAAATAAAATTCATCTCTGCTTTAAGATTTACTACCAAAAATATTTTTGATTCAGAATTATTGGGGGTGGGGGGCTAAAGTCACCCGAGCTCCCCTGCTTCGCCGTGCCTGATCAGTAGTGTGTCAGTGGTTCGAATTAGGTAGGGTAAAAGGTCTTGCAGCTTTTAGAAAAAGGATTTTTGTTTTCGTTTAAGTAGGTAATTAAAAAGTGACGAAAATAATAGGTGGGCTCTCTAAGCCTCATCTGGATCCGCCATTGTTGCTATACTATTTATTGTATTAATGTTTGTAAAATTATCCAGATTATAATCTTTTAATAATGCCCAAAGAATTGGTCATAAGGTTTTAGCGCCCTACTTTTAAGCTGTCTTTCGCATCTGGCCATAACTTAAAAATTAACAAGAATAAAAAATAAGCACAGGATATATATATATATAAAGATAGAATTTCATAACGTTTTAATGGATGAAAGGCGCTTATTCCATTAAAACGTTGTGAAATTCTATCTTTTTATATATTCATCCGATACACTTCATTCTAATAACTTTTATATATATATATATATATCAGTTCATCAGCAGGCACGGCTATTATATATATATATATATATATATATATATATATATATCAGTTCATCAGCAGGCACGGCTATTTATATATATATATATATATCAGTTCATCAGCAGGCACGGCTATTTATATATATATATATATATATATATTATATATATATATATATATTATATAATATATATATATATATATATATCAGTTCATCAGCAGGCACGGCTATTTATATATATATATAATAGCTTACATTTTCAATGCAATCGAAGTATGTGATATATTTCAGATCACATACTTTAAGAATTTCATAACTTTGCAAATTAGATGTAAATTAATCGAGGTCACGGTACTAGGTTTATTGACATTTAAGCAAACATATTTGGGTGACACCCCATAATTGACGTATGCATTCATAGTCATCAAATAAAAAACATTACAATAGCAATTTTACACTGAAAGCTGTCCAGCGTTCAGAAAACAAAAAACGTTAAGTTCATTCTGATGTAAGGACACCCAAAATGACGCCATTCGAGTTTGACGTCATTTCCATTCAAAAAGACACCGCACCACATTACGTCATTTGAATATCTAGTAATGGCGGACTGGAATTAAAATTGCTTGTACAGTTTACAAAAACGCGTTTTATTAAGCTTGAGATTATATGATAAAGAAATTATTACCCTCGTGCATTTCGGTATCGTCAATATCATATATTATGAATTAAAATAATGTATTATGCGAGCATAATACAATTTATATTCCTAATATATGATATTGACGATACCGAAAAACACTCTGGTAATAACCTATATATAAACCTATATAACCTATATATAAAGAAATATTTTAATTAGTAGTGAGCTCCGTGGTCTAGTGGATAAGCTGCTGGACAATCAAGCTGACGACGGTGGTTCAAATCCCGTCAAAGCTGGTTCACACATTCATTAATCTTTCTCATCTATCAACCTCTGCCTAACATTCTCATTATCTTAAAATATAAAAAAAACGTTCGCATTTCTTCCACGATTTCAATTTGTTTTGACCCTTTATGTCAGTTTCCTCCGACTGAGAAGGGGGCGAGACGTAGCCCAGTGGTAAAGGTCGGTTTGGGATCGATCCCCGTCAGTGGGCCCATTGGGCTATTTCTCGCTCCAGCCAGTGCACCACGACTGGTACATCAAAGGCCGTGGTATGTGCTATCCTGTCTATGGGATGGTGCATATAAAAATCCCTTGCTGCTAGTCGAAAAGGGTAGCCCATGAAGTGGCGATAGCGGGTTTCCTCCCTCAATATCTTTGTGGTCCTTAACCATATGTCCGACGCCATATAACCGTAAATAAAATGTGGTGAGTGCGTCGTTAAATAAAACATTTCCTATCTTCTGAGCTGTCCATACCATCGCTTACCTGTCTGTGTGTATTTCCCTGCACCCACCTGGCATCCTCTGCCGGCACTAACGAACGACCGCCGGTAGTAGGGGTGCATAGTTGGTGGTTACAAGTGCCTCTTAACAATGCCAGAAGTAACTACTGAATACTCCCCGAAGTGGTCAGACTAAGCCCACAGTTAAAAGCTGATGGGGAATGGTAGGTGTGTGGCACAGATAGCCACAAGAGACAAGCACATGTCGCGGGTGGAGAGACAAGGACTGGGATGTGGAAGTGGACAGCGAAAGAAGTTGAAAGATAGGAGTTGCCAGATCGAGAAGAAATGAGATGGAATTCAAAGGAGAGAAGGGAAAGAGGGCAGTGGGATAAAAAAATAAAAAATAAAAAATAAAAATTAGCTTCACATATCAAAAATTGTATTTAAGAATATTTTTTACTTTAAGATACATATTATCGCATTTACCATAAGATCAGGCACGGCGGAAGCAAGTAAACATTGGGATGGTATGGGGGGGGGGGGGGGGGGGGGACTGACTGACTGAGACCGAGAGCGCATTCTACCAATAAAATTCACCTATGCCCTAAGATTTACTACCAATAATGCAATGACGAGTTTAAATCTGACTCTGACCTCTGACTCTGACCGGATCTTCGTACAATGGAATTATTACAAGTCATGTTTGCTAAACAGGTTTTGAGAATATATCAGAGGTGGATCTAGGGGGCCCCAGGCCCCCCCCCCCCCCTAAATTTTGCGATAATTATAATTTTATTATATATTAATTTTCTTTCTTTTTTTTACGATCCCCCTCCAAACCTCCCCAAAGTTCCCTTGGCATTCCACCTCATATCACTGGGGTCCCCCCTAAATGGATTTTCTGGATCCGCCACTGTATATAAATTTCTCACAAAGCTCATGGTGATGCGTGCTTTTCATTGTTGTTATAAAACACAACGAATTAACTGCTTGAAACCGCTTTCATTATTATTTATTTTATTTATTTATTTATTTATTTATTTATTTATTTACTTAATTAATTAAATAGTTACTTAAGTATTTACTTGTTTCGTTATCTGTTTACATACTTATTAGCTGATTGCTTATTTATCGTGACATATATTTTGAAACCAATGTCAATTCCGTACTTTACAAACAAAATCGCTTATTTATTCTCATATATTTGTATTTACTTATTTGTTTGTTTGGTTATTTATTTATTTATTTATTTACGATCAGGCGCGGATTTAGTGGGGGGCCCAAGGGGGTCAAGTTATTTTATTTTTTTAACTATAGCATACACTAGAGTGGAATTACACCCCAAAAAAATGCACTTATTTCCCAAGAGTCTTTAAAATATATTTTGTTTATGAAAATCGTCTTAAAGGGACATTCCTGAGTTTGCTGCAATTTTTAAGATGGTATCGACCAACAGAGACTGTTTAATGATTGTAATTACATAACAAATATATGTTTCTGCATAAAATGTTACTGACTGTATATTAAACATGTTTCTGACTGCTTTAATATTTGTACTAGGATAACTTTCATTTTATTTTCCATTTACCGGCAGCCGCAGTCAACGAAAAACCAGCCTAATATGGGAAGGAGAGATGACCACTTTAACTTTAAAAAACAAGAAGAGACCAGAATTTATGAAATTTTGAAGATAACAAAAACAGTATGACAATACCAAAAACATACGTTAATATAGCTATTTTGTTACTCAGATGCGAGGAAATCGCGTTTCAGGCCACTTAAATTTCAAAATTTCGTGGGGGAGCATTCCCCCGGACCCCCCCCCCCCAGGAATCTCGCCCCCCCCCCTATTTAAAAATCCTGGATCCGCGCCTGACGATGAACACATAAATATGAACTCCATACTTTAATCTCCAATTTTATTTTTTAATTTCGTTTATTGAATAGATATAATTCTCCCTTTCTTATTAAAAAAAAAATAATAAAAAAAAATTAAAAAAATTAAATGGTAGTCGCAATTATTATCTGAACGTATTTATGGCTGTCGTGCCACAGATTTTGGAGGCGGAAATAAAACGGTGTCAGCCATGACATGAACTTACAATGACAGTATAATTACACCGCTTCTTTGAGCGAAAACCATTTCAGGATCTTATACATCAACAAACATACCATGGCCGCGCTATTGGCTCCGCGAAGAAACATAAAAGTCGAAGTTGTAGGAATTCCAGAACCTTGCATTCCCTTAAGACGCCATTTCTTTCTTTTTGTCAGTACTTTTTGATGCAGAAACGATTAAATGCGCTTCGAATTACGCTGGAATATGTTTTCCATAGACCGCAACACAACTGTCGTCTGCTGCATCGAGTTCATGGCACTATTCCATAAATCATTGGTTTGGAGAATACGAGATTTTTATCAGACTTTCTTTATATGTTTTTATTTATTGCATTATGTAATGTAATATTTTATATTTTAGGATCAGAAATATTGTCAATGGAATAAAGTTTTGCTTTTTTTCCTTCTGAATGGTACAAGAAATCTAAACAACAACATAAAAATGAATCTTGATAAAACAGACGATTCTTATGAATTACAAAAGCTACAGACAGCGGACGGACAGGATGTGGAAATGCAGAAAGAAGTAGGCGACGAACAATCAGCTCTCCATCAGTGTCCCCCTCCAGCGTATAACGAGCTGGTGTATGACGGAGGGGGCGAACTCGTGCCCCCCGAGAAAGATATTCCCGAAGATGGGACGATCAGACATGTTGAACGGAATCCAGAGGCGGAGATCCCAAGAGAGACATGGGGGAAGAAGATGGATTATCTCCTGTCTATTATAGGATACGCTGTCGACTTGGCCAATGTATGGAGGTTCCCATACCTCTGTTACAAAAACGGCGGAGGTAAGTACATATGTACTATTTCATAGCATTTCAACCTATTTTCTTGCTTATATACAATTAAAGTTCAAACACGCTGTCCTGGGCACATACACACACAAACACACAAACACACACATACACACACACTTTAGCTTTCTGGGCTGTCTGTCCAGCACAGAGGGTTAGTGGGTAGTGGTTAGTGAGAGAGATGAGGGTGTAGTGATCTTACACTTACCCATTGAGTTGTTAAAACTCGCTCTGGATGGTGGCCGGTACCGGGCTGCGAACCGTGTACCTACCAGTGTTATGTCCGATGGCTTAACGGCGACACCACTGAGGCCGGTTGTACAATTTCATTTCATTTCAACCTGTTTTCGTGCTTATATACAATTAAGGTTCAAGCACGCTTTCTTGGGCACCCCCCCCCCCCCCCCCAGCTTTCTGGGCTGTCTGTCCAGGGCAGAGGGTTAGTTGTTTGTGGTTAGTGAGAGAGAAGAGGTAACAACTCTATGGTCAGGTGTTAACTTAACACTCGCCCTGGGTTTGGGCCAGTACGGGGCTGCGAACCCAATACATACCAGTCTTACGTCCGATGGCTTAACAACGACACCACCGATGCCGGCAATGTATTATTCATACGTCTGCGTATAAAGCAATAAAAAACATCAGAAAAACAAATTACCAAAAAAAGCATAGTTTTCTTCGTGTTAACTACAAGTACATGCTCGCACGCACCCCTCCCCCTCGCCACACACACACATACATACACACGTACACAGTAAATGTCCTTTTAATTTTGAAAGTAAAGTTTGTTTTGTTTAACGACACCACTAGAGCACATTGATTTGTTAATCATCGGCTATTGAATGTCAAACATTTGGTCATTTTAGCATATAGTCTTAGAGAGGAAACCCGCTACATGTTTTCATTAGTAGCAAGGGATCTTTATATCCACCATCCCACAGAGAGAAAACATTTTCTAAAGGTCTTATGTACTCAGCACCTTTCTTTCTCGTTTTCGTAAGGGCGGGATGTAGCCCAGTAGTAAAGCGATCGCTTGATGCGCGATCGGTCTGGGATTGATCCCCGTCGGTGGGCCCATTGGGCTATTTCTCGCTTCATCCAGTGCACCACGACTGGTATATCAAAAGCTGTGGTATGTGTTATCCTGTCTGTGTAATAGTGCATATAAAAGATCCCTTGTTGCTAATCGAAAAGAGTAGCCCATGAAGTGGCGACAGCGGGTTTCCTCTCTCAATATCTGTGTGGTCTTTGACCATATGTCCGACGCCATATAACTGTAAATAAAATGTGTTGAGTGCGTTGTTAAGTAAAATATTTCCTTCCGTCCTTCCGTTTTCGTTATTAACCTTTCCTTCCGTTCTTCCTTTTTCGTTATTAACCTATCTTAAAAGTTTTCCATTCTTACAAATCATAAAGAATAGTACCCATGGAAATGCGCTGTTATTAATTAATCATCTGTCTTAAAAATCCATCTTTTTTATCTTTTTTTTTTATTGTCCCCAGGTCATTTCGACGATGCCAGGGTTGGGGTGCCCTGATTCATCGCCTCACAGAATATGAATTAGATTATACACGCTAAATACTGGAAGTACATACACTTTGTGGTAGTATGCTGATTATAGTAATCGTAATACTTATACAAATAATGTACATGGTGATATATTTAATATTAATGCATATGTACATGTAGATAGTAGTATTATAAATGACTAGTTAATAGAAATATATTTAAATAGGCTGGTTGATGTAATGGGGACATAAAATAAATATATAAGTTTAGAAAGAAAGAATGTTAAAAAGAGAAGTTATAGTAGGTAATTATAGTGATAAGTAATAATGTCAAAATTCACGTCAAGCGCTCGCTTGATAATTGTTTCTATTATCTTCCATCAAATTACCTTCTTGGCTGAAGAGTCGTTTCCATGGTGCCCAGATTGTATTATACTCTTCATATTTACGGTTTTTAAAAAGAATATATATTTCTATTTCGTATTTATTTTGTAAAACGTTTTGAGCAGCTATTATATTTATTTCATTTTTTTTCCATTTTTGTCTTGTATATATAATATTTAATGTTTACTAACAGCCAGTTTATAAATATGTCTTTTATATCGCCTATTTGTCCAAATAAAATAATTGTTTTATTTAATTTTATTCGAATTCCTTTTTTGTTTAAAATCCAATTTACAACAGCATTCCACAGATCAGTCACTTTATTACAATAGTAAAATAAATGTGTTAATGTTTCTGGTGAACTGCCACAGAACGTACATTCATTAGTATCTATGTATTTAATTTTATGTAAAAAAAAGTATTAGTTGTTAGTATCTGGTGTATAATTCTGTATTGAAACCATATCAAAGTTGTATCTTTGAGACTTATAAAAGGCACTCTATAATAGTTTCCCCATTCTTTTGAGTCAAAAGCAAAACCTTGGTTTCTACATCTTATTTGTGATGTTGGTGTAATAATTTCGTGATTTAATAGTTTATACATGTCTTTAATACCTGTTTGACTTTTAAGAATAATATTAAATTTTACCGGAAATACAGGATTAGTTAGCAATGTAAAGTGGCCATTTCTAACGTTGTCTGCTTTATTTATAAATGCCTTAATGCTGTTTATAAGCGATGAATATTCTAAAAAGTGTGAATTTACGTTATATATATTTTTTAATTTCTCAAATATAAAGAAATTGCTGTTGTACCAAATATTTGAGCTTAAAATGTTTACTATTTTTTCCAAAAAGATTTTTTGTTGAATTAACTCCCAACTGTATAAGACATCTTTCCAAAACATGTTTTTTAATTTCTTTCTTTTTATATTCAAATTATAATCTCCATTTATTACAAGGTCTCTATTGGATAAGTTAGTAGTAGATTCAAACAGTTTAATCCATTTTGAGTTACCTACAAATAGTCTCCTGAGCCATGAAGCTTTTAAAGCTATCATGAAATTATATATATTTAACATTTGTAATCCACCATCTTTGAATTCTTGAGCTAATAAGACTCGTTTTATTTTATCGGGTTTATTTTGCCAAATGAATTTATGAAATAATCTATTCAAATTGTCAACTTCTTTTTTGGATGGGTTTGGTAGTGAAATTAGTAAATATGTAATTTTAGGTATTATTAATGTTTTTAATACGGTTATTCTTCCTAAGACAGTTAACTTCCTTATTGACCATAGTTTTATCAATAGTTTAATTTCATTAATTGTTGTGGGGTAATTCGCTTTAACAATTAATTGTAAATTTACTGTAAACGTTATTCCGAGCATCTTAAATTCTGTTGTATTCCATTCCAATTTCCATCTTGAATGGTGATAAACATCTTTTGACGTTTTTTTTACTGCCTATCCAAATAGCTTTTGATTTTGTATAATTTATTTTTAATCCAGATACTGTGGCATAATATTCTAATATTGTTAAAGTATTAAACAGAGATCCAGGAGTTCCATCCAATATAAAAGTTGTATCGTTTGCGTATTGGGATATTAGATATTGTTCACCATCGATTGTTATTCCATTTATGTTTTCGTTATTTTTTTTATTAATATAGCTAGAATTTCAGCGCAAATAATAAAAATATACGGAGAAAGTGGATCACCTCGTCTACATCCTCTTTCTAATTTAAATGTCTCTGACAGAAAGCCATTTTGAATCACCCTCGACATTGAATTATTATACAGAGTTTTAATCCAGTTTTTAATTGAGGCTTTGAAATTAAAAATGTCTAATGATTTTTCAATAAATGCCCATGATACAGAGTCGAAAGCTTTTTCAAAATCTACCAAAAGCAGGAGACCTGGTATATCGAGGACGTCCGTGTAGTGCACGATATCATATATTAATCGAATGTTTTCACCAATATATCTACCTTTAATGAGACCAGTTTGATCGTTGCTAATTATTTTATCTAGCACTGTTTTTATTCTATTGGCAATGCAGCCTGAAGCTAATTTATAAGTACAGTTAAGCAATGTTAAAGGCCTCCAGTTTTTTAAAAACTGTTTTGGTTTATTTGGTTTGGGAATACAGGTAATGATACCCAGCTTTTGGACTTCAGACATTTCTTTGACAATATAACTATAATTTATTGATCTAATGATAACATAATCTAAATCAATCCAAAAGAACTTGAAGAATTCAGCAGTGAATCCATCAGACCCAGGGCTTTTTTCATTTTTCATATTTTTTAAAAATGATAGCACTTCTGAATATTTTATTTCTCCTTCCAGTGCATTTGTTTCCTCATTAGTTAGCTTATTATAATTAAGTCCATTTAATTTATCTATAATCTCGTCACTTACTTCACTTGAGGGCGCAGAGTACAGTTTTTTTTTAATAAAATGTTTGTGTTTCTAAAAGAATTTGTTTCTGATTTGTTATTTCTACACCATTTTCTAACTCTAGTCTTGATACTAACTTGCTGTAATAATTTCTCGATTCCATATTGCAGAAGTATTTCGTTGGCTTTTCTCCCTCTTCAACCCATTTCGCTCTTGATCTTATATAATGTCCCTTATTTTTCTTCTCTTAATTTCTCTAGTTGTAGTTTTTTTTCTTCTATTATATTTATATTAGTAATTTCTTCGTTGCATTCTAATATTCTAATTTCATCACATATTTGTTTTTCTAATTCATTTTGTTTCTTTTTTCTGTAAGCAGAATATGAAATCGTTTTGCCTCTTATTTCCATTAATAAAGTTTCATTAAAAAGTTGGTCATTTATTACGAATTGTATCGCTTCATTGGGTATTGTACTTACACTTTCTCTTAAATAGACAGGAACTGCGTATTGCGTTTTAACATTTTCAATTGTATTTTTAATAACTTTTACATATTCTTTATCTCGTAACAATGCGTTGTTAAATTTCCAAAGTCCACTTCCTTTTTCAACCTCATTTATTTTCAAGTGGGCAACTACACCAGAATGGTCAGATCGGTAACTATTTTCGATTACAATTTTTTGTACGTATGGTATTAAATTATTTGAAAGTAAAAAGAAGTCTAGTCTGGCTTGTTTTGCTGGATTTTTCTTACGGATCTTTTAAATCTAACATTTCTGCCGTTTCTATAATTGTATTGCGTGAATTAGGATTATTAATATATTTATAGTGTTTGGTATCTAAATTCTGATTCAGTACTAAATTAAAATCTCCGCAAACTATATATTTATCAGTTTGGAAGTCTTCTAAATTGTTAAAAATATTTTCATAAAATTTAGGATTATCTCTATTTGGTCCGTATAAGGTCGTAAGAATAATTCTCTCTCCTTCTATAGTGATATCTATCAATATGAAGTTGCCCGAATTGTCTTTTTCTATTTTGTGTATTTCGTATTCAAAGTTATTATTAAACATAATGGCTACTCCTCTTGCATTTCCAACGTAAGAATTAAACACATATTTATATCCCCATTGTGTTTTTTATATATGGTTCTAGTTCTACTCTGAAGTGGGTATCTTGCAGACAATAAATATTATAATTTTTACATTTTAAGTAATTAAGTACGTCTTGACGTTTTTTAGGATCTTCTAGTCCCTGACAGTTTACCGTCATTATTTTTACACACGCCATCTTAAATGATTATGTTTACTCTTTTTATAGGTGGAATTTTCTATATTTCGAATTTGGTTATACTGGATCTGATAATTGGCACCATTCCCTATCCAGATAATACTACTACTGTAAGCAAAATTCGAGTATTGGCTATAAAGCTTAACGTGCCTTTGACAAAGATAAATAGGAGTTTGAAAAAATACGTGAAGAACAGATAGAAATGGAAAAGAAGTGTTGAATACAAAAAAAAAAATTAAACAAATCCACACCCTTGCAAACATCGACATGCGTATTCAAACATAGAGAACACAGCAGTGAATTCAAACACACACATTCACACACTACACTAAATACAATAGAAAACAAAGGTATTATCATGGGGAATTATCTCCCCCAACCCCAGAATGTTTGATAGGTTATATAACCAGAAGGAATCCAAACTTTATTTAAACCAAATAAATTAAAATATCAATCTTTCGTCTAACACCCATATTCAGTTGTGCATAAATCCAAGAATGGAATTAAATATCTACATGGACACTAATAATGAATATAACTGAATTTAGGATATACATGCACATATACATACATACATATTACATATATACATAAATATTACAGGGCTTCTAGAAAATGGTAGCCTCACTCGCGTTAAAAATCCATCTTATTATTTTATTATTTTTAGAATGAATAGAACACAAAGACTTGCATTGTTATTAATTAACCATCCGTCTTAAAAGTCGATCTTATTATTCTCCCCAATCAGAATGAATAGAACACATAGACTTGCATTGTTATTAATTAACCATCTGTCTTAAAAGTCCATGTTATTATTCTCCCCAATCAGAATGAATAGAACACAAAGACTTGCATTGTTATTAATTAACCATCCGTCTTAAAAGTCGATCTTATTATTCTCCCCAATCAGAATGAATAGAACACAAAGACTTGCATTGTTATTAATTAACCATCTGTCTTAAAAGTCCATGTTATTATTCTCCCCAATCAGAATGAATAGAACACAAAGACTTGCATTGTTATTAATTAACCATCTGTCTTAAAAGTCCATGTTATTATTCTCCCCAATCAGAATGAATAGAACACAAAGACTTGCATTGTTATTAATTAACCATCTGTCTTAAAAGTCCATGTTATTATTCTCCCCAATCAGAATGAATAGAACACAAAGACTTGCATTGTTATTAATTAACCATCCGTCTTAAAAGTCCATGTTATTATTCTCACCAATCAGAATGAATAGAACACAAAGACTTGCATTGTTATTAATTAACCATCCGTCTTAAAAGTCCATGTTATTATTCTCACCAATCAGAATGAATACTTTGGTTTTTGGGGTTTTTTTTATTTAACGACGTCACTAGAGCACATTGATTTTTTATCTTATCATCGGCTATTGGACGTCAAACATATGGTCATTCTGACACTATTTTCAGAGGAAACCCGCTGTCGCCACATAGGCTACTCTTTTTACGACAGGCAGCAAGGGATCTTTTATTTGCGCTTCCCACAGGCAGGATAGCACAAACCATGGCCTTTGTTGAACCAGTTATGGATCACTGGTCGGTGCAAGTGGTTTACACCTACCCATTGAGCCTTGCGGAGCACTCACTCAGGGTTTGGAGTCGGTATCTGGATTAAAAAATCCCATGCCTCGACTGGGATCCGAACCCAGTACCTACCAGCCTGTAGACCGATGGCCTGCCACGACGCCATCGAGGCCGGTCAGAATGAATAGAACATATAGACTTGCATTGTTATTAATTAACCATCCGTCTTAAAAGTCGATCTTATTATTCTCCCCAATCAGAATGAATAGAACACATAGACTTGCATTGTTATTAATTAACCATCCGTCTTAAAAGTCCATGTTATTATTCTACCAAATTAGAAAGAATGATACACATAGACTTGGGCAAATTCAGGTCGAATTTTTATGCCTAGCATTTTCTATGGCCATTTGGGCCACTGAACACGAATCCAGTGGACATTTTTTGTCTACGGCCACGTTTTATATCCGAAACTGTAATTTATTCAAAATGGCGGCCAAATTTCATCAGTTGCCATGATTTTTAGTTTTTAGAGCATATATAACCCGTGCAGTATATCAATATATATAGGTTTTGGGGGTTGTAGAACATAAACATGGCAGTTATAAGTAGCTTACACTTCATACAGAGGCTCTTTTTGCATTCTACTGCATTTATTCCAGCGGTTTGAGTGCACATTTAACTTTTAAATTAGGATGACACAATTCTATGAACCATGCTGTTTTATCTGCAAAAACAGTGTAGAGAGAACAACAAAAATAACATCTGCTGACCCTGAGGACTATCCACTGATTTACAACTATCAACAGTGGCGGATCCAGAAAATCCATTGGGGGGGGGGGGGGGGGGGGGGGGGCAGTGACATGAAGTGGAATGCCAAGGGGACTTTGTGGGAGGTCTGGAGGCGGATCGTAAAAAAAATGAAAATTAATATATAATAAAATTATAACTATCGCAAAATTTGACCCGCCTCAGATCAACCAAAAAAAGTGGCTATCTAATCAACAGAATGCTTTCAATATGCAATGCACAAGAAAAAGGTTTCAACCACCTATAAAGGGCAATGCAAGTGAAATTATAGGGAAGAAAGCTTGTATTTGATTGGATTTTTCACCAGCCTCGGTGACGTCGTGGTTAGGTCATCGGTCTACAGGCTGGTAGGTACTGGGTTCGGATCCCAGTCGAGGCATGGGATTTTTAATCCAGATACCGACTCCAAACCCTGAGTGAGTGCTCCGCAAGGCTCAATGGGTAGGTGTAAACCACTTGCACCGACCAGTGATCCATAACTGGTTAAACAAAGGCCATGGTTTGTGCTATTCTGCATGTGGGAAGCGCAAATAAAAGATCCCTTGCTGCTAATCGGAAAGAGTAGCCCATGTAGTGGCGACAGCGGGTTTCCTCTTAAAATCTGTGTGGTCCTTAACCATATGTCTGACGCCATATAGCCGTACATAAAATGTGTTGAGTGCGTCGTTAAAAAAAACATTTCTTTCTTCTTCTTTTTTTTTGATTGGATTATAAAAATGTTTACCACAAGACAGAATGGAAGGAAGGAAGGAAATGTTTTTATTTAACGACGCAAACAACATATTTTATTTACTGTTATATAGTGTCAGACATATGGTTAAGGACTACACAGATATATATATAGAGGAAACCCGCTGTCGCCACTTCATGGGGCTACTCTTTTTGATTAGCAGCAAGGGATCTTTGATATGCATCATCCCACAGACAGGATTGTACATACCACGGCCTTTGTTACGTCAGTTGTGGAGCACTGGTTGGAACGAAAGACAGAAAGAGCAGTGGTTAAACAAATATTGGTTGACTGTGAAACATTTCGGAAAAATGAAGAAGTATGAGAATAGTTCAAAGTCAAAGTCAAAACTGTCTTCTAAAAAATACAATATCGGAACCAAAAACAGTTACCAGATAAAAGTTAGAATCTGATAATGGAGTACATGTAGGTATGATTTACATGAAGTTTCAAAATGAGATTTCAAAAACTACCTTTAACAATATAATGCATTATGTATACCTTACGTAGGATGGAAAAACACAAATGACAAGAATTGGACAAAGAAAAGACGTAAATGAATTTTACCCAGGAGCTACATGATTTACCAAACCTTATCAATTGAGTTCACAAATGAATCGTGTGTAGGCCTACAGTTTGAATGACCATCTTCCACCCTGATGTTGGCACCAGCCACACCCCCAACACTGACATAATGTATACTAAAAGGCAAAAGTTATTGTGACATGGATTTATGGATGTAAACCAGAGAAAATGTGCATGAAACAGCTCGAAGAAATGCAACCAAGCAGTTGTTGCAGCGATTGCATGCTTTGTGCAAGAAACATGGGCGTTTAGTGGCCTCAGTGAGACCTGTATCAATGCTTAAGGTGGACACACTCGCTACTGACTGTGTGAACTTCGCTCTGGACCCCCTCTAGTGATGTGGCTCATTTGCATATGACAGGTGCGCCCTTTTCATAGACTATTGCTTGTTTCCATACCTTCGGACATTTCTCTTTCCATGTTATAACGTTTTATACACAGCAGTAAAAACTTATCATCAATTATCTTTGTCTCTTGTGTGTCACAATAACGTTTGCCTTTTAGTATATATTCAAACAGTACAAAAGACTCCTTCATAAACACGCTCATTGGGTTCTTAGTAAATCTCGAAAATGTACCTCAATGGCGGAATTACTTTCGCTCATCACTTTATCCTTTTCTTGCTACTTCTTCTTCTTTTATGCTACGTTCCTTCTCTGTTCACATATTTTCTTTGTATGCCAGTTAAAGGAACGTAATGTTCAAGAATGGAAGGTGTACTGTTGCATTATATTGTCCCATCTTCATTAATCAAGGCAATATTCGTTCCTCGTATTCAGCCTTGATACATGTAGTCAAGATTACTGATATCCACTACTAGCGCCCTCTATTGGAAGAAAATTTGTAACACTGATTATGTCCCTTACACGATGACATCGCTGACCAATCACAGCATCGGTAACATGTGACAATCTTGAAAGCAATATCAAAAATTAACCGCCGGACGCTGACGCTGCCATCTTTGTTTACAATAACAAGGGAATCTATAAGGAGCGTTGCGATTCGTTGCAATCAGATCTCATCGCATCCAATGAAATTTAAGCATTTTGTGGCACGATTTCTTGACGACATGTATCAAGGCTGAATACGACGAACGAATATTAGCCTTGATTTACGAAGATGTATATTGTCCATGCCAGTTATTCAAGTAGACGTCTTCGTTATTTTCAGTCATCATATACTTCATCCTCTGTCTTTGTTGTTATATTGAATGAATTAGTGGTCAATCAATGAATTTTCATTTTGTAATATTTCTCAGACAAAGATCTTGGACTTTTCTCCCATAATGTTCTGCGATATTCTGAAATAGTTCAGTCAACCAGAATGTGTTGAGTTTTTTTTCTGCTTTTTGTGTCTTGGGGTAAACCTGTATATTTATCCAATCAGGAAGGAAATGTTTTATTTAACGTCGCACTCAACACATTTTATTTACGGTTATATGGCGTCGGATATATGGTTAAGGACCACATATATATTGAGAGAGAAAACCCGCTGTCGCCACACAATGGGCTACTCTTTCCGATTAGCAGCAAGGGATCTTTTATATGCGCCACCCCATAGACAGGATAGCACATACCACGGCCTTTGATGTACCAGTCGTGGTGCACTGGCTAGAGCGGAAAATAGCCCAATGGGCCCACTGACGGGGATCGATCCCAAACCTCGCATTAAGCGAGCGCTTTACCACTGAGCTTTTATATGCACCATCCCATAGACAGGATAGCACATATCACGGCCTTTGATGTACCAGTCGTGGTGCACTGGCTAGCCCAATGTACCCACTGACGGGGATCGATCCCAAACCTCGCGTCTCACCCTCATTTATCCAATCAATGCACTCGTTTTACCTACAATTTCGTTTTCACTGTCATTTTAGTCACTTGAAGCCTTTTTATGCTACATAATGTATGGAAATCGTGCTACTGTTTTTGTTTTGGTTGATATTCGTGAGCACTGTTGATAGCACTCTACGAACAAGTTTCCTGTTCTGCCCACACCGCCTGTGCAGACATAACAGGATGGTTCGGAAAATGTATGCCATGCCTTTTCAACAATAAAGATATAGACCCATGTTTTGGTATTAAATATGGTGAAGACATGACCTACTTACAAATTGTTCACTCAAGGTACTAACAAAATAGTTAAATTCCATGATATCCTGTAGAAAAAAAGTGATATTTTTAGTACAAAAAGGCAGGAAAGACCTCTATATGAAGTCTATGCTATTTAAAAGTGTCAATTTCCGTGTTCTATGACCCAGAAAACCCATATATAGATATGTTACATGATGTGTAAGATCTAAAAGCTATCAAATACATAAAATGAGATGAAATTTGGACGTCATTTTGAATAAATTAAAGTTCCGGATATAAAAAGTTGTCGCAGACAAAATATCCCACCAGTGACCAAAATGGCTATAGAAATGATAAGGCATATTTATCTAATTTAGAAAAAAGTATTTATTTGCTCAAGCCTATTAAAATATATAACATGAAAGCAAAGCTTATAATTACGTATTCCTCTGAAATATTGGGCTACAACTTAGTCAATAAAAATATTATAATTTATTAAGTAAGTTGGAAAAAATATAAACAATATTGCTACGTTAATAATATGCAAATTTATTTTATCATTATGCAAGAACAGTCAGCGTCATTACCAGAATTAGCTATATATCTAACTTTCAGTTCAGATATTTATTAACATGATACAATACTAGCTTAGACTAGAAGAATTAAATTCCAACCGTCTACACCAAGGATTCATAAAAGACCAGAATACCTTGAAATAGCAACAACTTTATCATGGTTTTCTAGCGTGCAACATATATTAAGACCATTAAATCTTCAGCGTATTCTAATGTGATCTCCATACAACACACTTAACCACGCACCTGTTATTAAAGATGTTGTAGACTTCGCTCGCTCGCTCGCTCTCTCTCTCTCTCTCTCTCTCTCTCTCTCTCTCTCTCTCTCTCTCTCTCTCTCTCTCTCTCTCTCTCTCTCTCTCTCTCTCTCTCTCTCTCAATCAATCAAGGTCCCAGGAAACTCTTTACTCCGATACATGTCATAGCCAAATGTATGGTTTCCGTATCATATTCAAATGCATGTTTTACTCTATGAATTTGGCCCCTTGAAACTCTCCACTCTTAGATGACAGGTCTAAGATATTCATGTCCTAAATTATTTTGTTGTGTCACACATCTTGTTATATTTGTTTCAGGGGCGTTTCTCATCCCTTACTTCTCTATTCTGATCCTCGGCGCCATGCCCGTGTTTTTTCTCGAGATGTGCCTCGGCCAGTTCAACAGGCAGGGGCCAATCTCCGTCTGGAAAATAGCCCCCATGTTTAAAGGTAAGTTTTCTAAAGCAGCAGAAAGAAAGATAGCAAGCAACCCACTGCTGAAGAAAGAAAAAAGTGTGTTTTTTGTTTACGACGACATCAACTAGAGATTTACGGTTTTAAGGCGTCATGAAACATATGGTTAAGGACCACACAGATTTTGAAAGGAAACCCATCTGTCGCCAAAAAACGTACAGGCCTGCTTACAGAATTCCTAATTAAAGCAGCAAAGGATCTTTTTATTGCGCACTCAACACAGGTTATATGGCACAAGACCATGGCCTTAAGGAACCAGTTTTGAGAGGACTGCTGTCGCCAAGTACATTTACACCTACCCAAGGGAGCGCTTGCCCAGAGCATAGCACAAACCATGGCCTTTGTTTTATGGAGTCGGTAAGTGGTTTACACCTACCCACTGAGCCTTGCAGAGCACTCACTCAGGGTTTGGAGTCGGTATCTGGATTAAAAATCCCATGCCTCGACTGGGATCCGAACCCAGTACCTACCAGCCTGTAGACCGATGACCTAACCACGACGACCGAGGCCGGTAAAAAAATGTGTTGAGTGCGTCGTTAAATAAACCATTTCATTTAGTCTGTTTACTCTACTGTAACTTTATCCAAATGTGTTATAGGTTTGTTGATGAACCAAACTTAGTGTCCATTTTCACGGGTTGAACCTGCGACTTTAGATACATTATATGTTCTTGTTTAGATTATCAATGTCTGCATATGTAATGTGTTTCTGGTGGTCTTAATCTTCGGACGTCCTAATGTGTGTAGTAGGCTAGATTTTGAGGCTAAATAATTTCGTAATCACGAAAATTACATATTAGGAAATAAATTCAATTTGAGTGACGAGGGGGCGGGACGTAGCCCAGTGGTAAAGCGCTCGCCTGATACGCGGTCGGTCTAGGATCGATCCACGTCGGTGGACCCATTGGGATATGTCTTATTCCAGCTAGTGAATCATGACTGATATATACAAAGGCCGTGGTATGTGCTGTTCTGTCTGTGGGAAAGTGCATTTAAAAGATCCCTTGCTACATTAATTTTTTTTTAGCGAATTTCCTGTGATAACTACGTGTCAACATTACCAAATGTTTGACATCCAATAGCCGATGATTAATAAATCAATGTGCTCAAATGGTGTTGTTAAACAATACAAATCGTATAAAACAGGTATTTAACATATTATTTTGTTGTTAAAAAGGCTATATTAGTCGCCTTGCAATGATAGACACGCCAGGATACTTTCTTATCTAAACGTTTACAAATTATATTTAATATAATATATATTTATTTTTACTTTTACAGTTTTATTATTGTTTAAGCTGTTAGCTGTTTTTCATCGGGTATTATATGTGAATGTTCGTGCTGCAATACCAAGTGTTCGTGTTTGATTCTAACGAGTTCCGAAGTCTGATTTTAACTCAATCAGACGCTCACACATTTCATTTTAACTCGGTTAGAAATGCTATTAACTCATTCAGAAGCTAAACTAATTTAGAGTACACTTCACTGGATTCATGCAGGGAAAATACTGATTTTTTTTAATGAGAACAACAAATGAAATAGAGAAATCACAGCCAGGACAGTGCTAGAAAGTCATACAGCATTTATACAGCAATAATGTACAGTCTAGACTGTTTTAAACAGATACCAAAGAAAATATCCAAAAATGTTTTTCTAAAGCATAAAGGGCGGGACGTAGCCCAGTGGTAAAGTGTTCGATTGATGCGCGGTCGGTTTAGGATCGATCCACGTCGGTGGGCCCATTGGGCTATTTCTTGTTCTAGCCAGTGCACCACGACTGGTATAATAAAGGCCGTGGTATGTGCTATCCTGTCTGTGGGATGGTGCATATCAAAGATCCATTGCTACTAATGAATTTATTTTACCGGGTTTCTTCTATGAGAATATATATCAAAATTACCAAATGTTTGACATCCGATGATTACTACAGCAGTTAAATGATTAATGCTGTTCGATTTTGTATCAGAGTAAGATAACTGATTAGTTAGCAGTTAAGATTACGTCACCTTGTACAGGCACGGCTGAGCAGGGTGGGTGGACTGGGAGGACTCTAGCCCCACCCCCACCCCACCCCCAATAATTCTGAAAAATACTATTGGTAGTAAATCTTAAGATAGAAAATAATTTTACTTGTAGAATGCAGGAAACTGCATTTCAGGACATCTGGTTTTCAAAATGTTACGGGGGAGCATACCCCCGGACTTTAATTCCAAATACTGTAACTTTATAAATATAATATTTTGTGTTTAATTTTGGAAATCCGTATGACTAAATATAAACATGTAACCTCATACCTATTCGCAAATATACGCGAGCGTTTGTGAGATTGATTTAATAGAGCTGCATTGAGGTTGTTCACCTTTTAAGAAGTATATTATTTTTAAAAATTAATTAGTTAATCATTTAGTTAGTTATTTGACTGGTTAGTTATTTGACTGGTTAGTTATTTGACTGGTTAATTATTTGACTGGTTAGTTATTTGACTAGATAGTTAGTTGACTGGTTAGTTGACTGGCTCAAACGAGGCTGTATGATATTTCTAGGTAGAGGATAAAAAAAGTTAAAGTTTGTTTTGCTTAAGGACACAACTAGAGCATATTGATTTGTTAATCATCGGCTATTGGATGTCAAACATTTTTTAATTTTGACAAGTAGTCTTAGAGAGGAAAGCCGCTATATTTTTTCATTATTAGCAAGAGATCTTTTATATGCACAATCCCACAGACAAGATAGCACATACCACGGCCTTTGATATGCCAGTCGTGGTGCACTGACTGAAACGATAAATAACCCACCGACGGGGATCGATCCTAGACCGTGGGCGCTAAACCACTGGGCTACGTTCCGCCAGAGGATTCACCGTCCAAACCGGCACCTACGATATTCCAAAATAAACTAACATGCATTATATAAAGGATTTTCATAGTCCTTTGAAGTTCAGGGGACTGGTAACCCCCCCCACCCACCCCCACCCCACCCCCCCACCCACCCACCCCACCCTCGCCTCCAGCACTCTCCCCTGGATCCGCGTGTCTGATTCGTTTGTTCGTTCACTTAATCTTTTGTTTAATTTATAAATTATTCAACAAATTTATTAATTTTAATTTAAAAACAATTAATTAATTAATTTATTTATTTTAATATTTCTATTTCATTTTACGTATTAATTAATTAATTAATTGGTTATTTAGTTAGTTAATTATTCGATGGTTTGTTTATTTGTCCGTTAATTTTGTTTGCCTATACCAGAGGCGGATCTAAATTTTGCGATAGTTATAATTTTATTATATATTAAATTCTTCTTTTTTTCACGATCCCCCTCCAAACCTTCCCCAAAGTTCCTTTGGTATCCCACTTCATGTCACTGGGGCCCTCCCTATTTGGATTTTCTGGATCCGCCACTGTATACTGATGTTTTGGTCTGTCTGTAGGTATTGGCATGGCGTCCTGCTTCATCGCCTACATCGTCGCCTTCTACTACAACATCATCATCGGCTGGAGCGTCTTCTTCCTCTTCTCGTCGTTCACGGGCACGCTGCCTTGGACGAGCTGCTACAACGACTGGAACAGCGACAACTGCTGGCAGGTCGACTGGATGCAGAACGACACCAGCCACAACACCACCTACAACACCAACACATCCGTGTCCTCCACCGTGGAATTCTTTGAGTATGATGCCCCACCCCTCCTCTCACATACCCCGGCTCAAACATCCCCACCCCACCCCACCCAACCACGTCCCTCACACACCTTGCCCCTCACACACTCCACCTCTCCACACACTCCACCTCTCCACACCCCCCACCCCTCTCAAACACGCCCCTCACACATTCCACCCCTCAGACACTCCACCTCTCACAGATCCCACCCCTCACATACCACACACCCTGCCCCTCATACATCCCACCCCTCACACACCCCTCCATGCCTCTTACACCCCCCACCCCTCACACACCACGACCTACAACATCAACACCTCTGTGTCATCAACCGTGGAGTATGATACCCCACCCAACCCATCCCCACCCTCCACGCCTTCACACAACACGACCTACAACACCATCTCGTCAGTGTCGTCCTCCGTGGAGTATGATACCCCACCCAACCCATCCCCACCCTCCACGCCCTTCACACAACACGACCTACAACACCAACACGTCAGTGTCGTCCACCGTGGAGTATGATACTCCACCCAACCCATCCCCACCCTCCACGCCCTTCACACAACACGACCTACAACACCAACACCTCTGTGTCATCAACCGTGGAGTATGATACCCCAGCCGACCCATCCCCACCCTCCACGCCCTTCACACAACACGACCTACAACACCAACACCTCTGTGTCATCAACCGTGGAGTATGATACCCCAGCCGACCCATCCCCACCCTCCACGCCCTTCACACAACACGACCTACAACACCAACACCTCTGTGTCATCAACCGTGGAGTATGATACCCCACCCAACCCATCCCCACTCTCCACGCCCTTCACACAACACGACCTACAACACCAACACCTCTGTGTCATCAACTGTGTGTATGACCGGCCTCGGGTGTCATCAACTGTGTGTATGACCGGCCTCGGTGGCGTCGTGGTTAGGCCATCGGTCTACAGGCTGGTAGGTACTGGGTTCGGATCCCAGTCGAGGCATGGGATTTTTAATCCAGATACCGACTCCAAACCCTGAGTGAGTGCTCCGCAAGACTCAATGGGTAGGTGTAAACCACTTGCACTGACCAGTGATCCATAACTGGTTCAACAAAGGCCATGGTTTGTGCTATCCTGCCTGTGGGAAGCGCAAATAAAAGATCCCTTGTTGCTAATCGGAAGAGTAGGCTAGCCCATGAAGTGGCGACAGCGGGTTTCCTCTCAAAATCTGTGTGGTCCTTAACCATATGTCTGACGCCATATAACCGTAAATAAAATGTGTTGAGTGCGTCGTTAAATAAAACATTTCTTTCTTTCTTTCTGTGTGTATGTGTATGTGTATGTGTCGGGTTTCCTCTCTAAGACTATATATTTCACAATTACTGCATGTTTGACATCCAGTAGGCGATGATTAATAAATCAATGTGTTCTAGTTAAACACAACAAACTTTACTTTAACACATACCAGGAGAGGCGTGCTTGCCCTTCATCAGAGTTCCGGAATCAACGACCTTGGCCCGGTGAGATGGCAGCTGGCACTCTGTACGTTTGTCACCTTTACGGTTCTCTATCTGTGTCTGTGGAAAGGAGTCAAAAGTACTGGGAAGGTAAGGTCTTTTTTTATTTATTTATTATTATTTTTTTTTATTATTATTTTTTTTATTTTTTTTTATTATTATTATTATTATTATTATTATTATTATTATTTTCGTGGGTTTTTTGAAAGGTAAGTTTGCACAAAGCCAGTATAAGAAATACGATATTTGTATAATACCAACCAACCCCCAGATGAACCTCAGGCATGGCGGAGCAGGGGAGCAGGGAAATTGGGGGGGGGGGGGGTGTGTGTGGCTCTATCCCCACCAATAATTCTGAAACAAAATTATTACTGGTAGTAATGTTAAAGGTAGAGATGAATTTTACTTGTAGTATGCAGGAAAAAGCATTTCAGGACATCTAGTTTTCAAAATTTTACGGAGGGGGGGGGGGGGGGGGAGGGGGAGGGGAATACCCCCGAATCCTCCTATACACTTTGCTTTGCGCTTTCGATCTCAGTCATCGCCCCTAATATTTATTTGCTTCCGCCGTGCCTGTATATGGCAGAGCTCGGGACGTAGCCCACTGGGAAAACGCTCGCTTGATGCGCGGTCAGTCTAGGATCAATCCCCGTCGGTGGGCCTATTGGGCTATTACTCTCTCTAGCCAGTGCACCACGACTGGTATATCAAAGGCTATAGTATGTTCTATCCTTTCTGTGGAATGGTGCATATAAAAGATCCCTTGCTACTAATGGAAAAATGTAGCGGGTTTCATCTCTATGACTGTGTCGAAATGACATATGTTTGACATCCAATAGCCGATGATTAATAAATCAATGTGTTCTAGTGGTGTCGTTAAATAAAGCAAACTTCTTCTTGTTGTATATGGCAGGGCTTTAAATCACACTAATTTAGGCACAACTGATTTGTTTTATCTGTTCTAAGCACACCAAAGTCGTTTCATTGTAGTAATGCTAATAACAGCTGGTAACAGAACTTGGAAGACTTCCTTTGTATATTGTTCGAAAAATAAGAATAGTGAAGTACTAGTTGAAACTTTTAGAAACAAATAGTGGATATTTCATGTTTTTTGTCAAATATGATTTATATCTCATCTCGTGAAATTTGCAATCATATACCACGAGTCGCTCTTGCGCGACGAGTGTGATATGATTGCAAACTTCACGAGATGAGATATAAATCATATTTGACAAAACAAAACATGAAATTCTCTATTTATTATATAACTTTTGGCAATTTACCATTATTTTTAAAATGGCAGCAGCAAAATAGTTCCGGCTTTCTTACAGTGGAGATAACACTTTCTACAGTGAACCGGCCTCGGTGGCGTCGTGGCAGGTCATCGGTCTACAGGCTGGTAGGTACTGGGTTCGGATCCCAGTCGAGGCATGGAATTTTTAATCCAGGTACCGACTCCAAACCCTGAATGAGTGCTCCGCAAGGCTCAATGGGTAGGTGTAAACCACTTGCACCGACCAGTGATCCATAACTGGTTCAACAAAGGCCATGGTTTGTGCTATCCTGCCTGTGGGAAGCACAAATAAAAGATCTCTTGCTGTCTGTCGTAAAAGAGTAGCCTATGTGGCGACAGCGGGTTTCCTCTAAACAAATCTGTGTGGTCCTTAACCATATGTCTGACGCCATACAACCGTAAATAAAATGTGTTGAGTGCGTCGTTAAATAAAACACTTCTTTCTTTCTACAGTGACGATAACACATTTTAGAGTGACTCTATAATGTGTTATCGTCACTGAGTGACTTATAACATTTTTATTTGACTGATATTTTGAGATATTTCACTGAATGTTATATAATAAATAACTGTATTTTGAAATCACTGTATGATGATATGCTAGAATGTCCAAATAGTTCTAACTGGCTTTATCATGTGAATAAAATTACTTTTATCACTAGATTTTGGAGATGTTTGGTATAATCAACATGTCAATAGTACTGAGATATTTTTGAAAAGTGTACAAATACGTTTAACTGATATCTTTATTCAAGAGAGAGAGAGAGACACTATGCTAGAAAACTCTCCTAAATGTAATGTATATAAGCATTTAATAGATACGTTTTGCTTGCAGTACTACCTTAGAATATCATTGCCAGATTGTTACACTACTCTTATAGACCCCTACGCGTGCTGTAACCTCACCGTGGTGCAGGGGTGTAACATTCTCTTTGAGAATGGCCAATACAGCACAAATTCCCTTGTTTTCTTCGAGATACAATTATAGTTTTGAGTAAAAGTCAGTATCTATCTGTGATATTTGTATTTTTGCAGTTCTTTACACTGTGTTTTTATTTAAATCTTGAATTTTTATATTGATGTTGATCATCACTTTATTTGTTTGCATTACCATAGTTTGACACCCAATAGCCGATGTATTTTTCGTGCTGGGGTGTCGTTAAACATCCATTCATTCATTCATTCATTATTATTATAACGAAATTTCGTGTTTCTTCTTACCAGTTGTTTGTTGAACAAGGTAGATAGGCCTTACACCTACCCACTGAGCCCTTAAGAACTCGCTCTGGGTTGGAGTCGGTATCGGGCTGCGAACTCTGTTCCTACCAGCCTGTAGTCCGATGGCTTAACACTACGACACCGAAGGTGGTCATGTACGGTTATTTTGATTGTTTCGAATATTGTATACAAAGTCCATGCACATGTCTGTATTGGTCACGGTGTCCAATATGAGCTATCTAAAAATAACACGAGCCCTTCCCACCCCTGAATTGTGTTCAAACTTTACGATACAGTAGTTTTCTCGTGAATACAGTGGTGTGTTTAGGAGGGCAAGCGTACGCGATCGCTCGCTAGACTGGTTTTTGCGCCTAACGTTAAATTAACATGACAGAAAGGATACGATAGAAGGAGTCAAATTGTTTACAAGCGCTCGTCCCCTGAACAGAGATACATGTGTAACGACTGTTTGTGTGTAACTGTTTGTGTGTTACTGTTTGTTCACAGGTTATGTAACTGTTTGTGTAACTGTTTTGTGTAACTGTTTGTTCCCAGGTTGTGTAACTGTTTTGTGTAACTGTTTGTTCCCAGGATGTATAACTGTCTGTGTAACTGTTTGTGTAACTGTTTGTTCCCAGGTTGTTCAACTGTTTGTTTTCATGTTTGTGTAACTGTTTGTTGCCAGGTTGTGTAACTGTTGGTGTAACTGTTTGTTGCCAGGTTGTATAACTGTTTGTGTAACTGTTTGTTGCCAGGTTGTGTAACTGTTTGTTGCCAGGTTGTGTAACTGTTTGTGTAACTGTTTGTTGCCAGGTTGTATAACTGTTTGTTGCCAGGTTGTGTAACTGTTTGTGTAACTGTTTGTGTAACTGTTTGTTCCCAGGTTGTGTAACTGTTTGTGTAACTGTTTGTTGCCAGGTTGTATAACTGTTTGTGTAACTGTTTGTTCCCAGGTTGTGTAACTGTTTGTGTAACTGTTTGTTGCCAGGTTGTATAACTGTTTGTTGCCAGGTTGTGTAACTGTTTGTGTAACTGTTTGTGTAACTGTTTGTTCCCAGGTTGTGTAACTGTTTGTGTAACTGTTTGTTGCCAGGTTGTATAACTGTTTGTGTAACTGTTTGTGTAACTGTTTGTGTAACTGTTTGTTGCCAGGTTGTGTAACTGTTTGTGTAACTGTTTGTGTAACTGTTTGTTCCCAGGTTGTGTAACTGTTTGTGTAACTGTTTGTTGCCAGGTTGTGTAACTGTTTGTGTAACTGTTTGTTGCCAGGTTGTATAACTGTTTGTTGCCAGGTTGTGTAACTGTTTGTGTAACTGTTTGTGTAACTGTTTGTGTAACTGTTTGTTCCCAGGTTGTGTAACTGTTTGTGTAACTGTTTGTTCCCAGGTTGTGTAACTGTTTGTGTAACTGTTTGTTGCCAGGTTGTATAACTGTTTGTTGCCAGGTTGTGTAACTGTTTGTGTAACTGTTTGTGTAACTGTTTGTTCCCAGGTTGTGTAACTGTTTGTGTAACTGTTTGTTGCCAGGTTGTATAACTGTTTGTGTAACTGTTTGTTCCCAGGTTGTGTAACTGTTTGTGTAACTGTTTGTTGCCAGGTTGTATAACTGTTTGTTGCCAGGTTGTGTAACTGTTTGTGTAACTGTTTGTGTAACTGTTTGTTCCCAGGTTGTGTAACTGTTTGTGTAACTGTTTGTTGCCAGGTTGTATAACTGTTTGTGTAACTGTTTGTGTAACTGTTTGTGTAACTGTTTGTTGCCAGGTTGTGTAACTGTTTGTGTAACTGTTTGTGTAACTGTTTGTTCCCAGGTTGTGTAACTGTTTGTGTAACTGTTTGTTGCCAGGTTGTATAACTGTTTGTGTAACTGTTTGTTCCCAGGTTGTGTAACTGTTTGTTGCCAGGTTGTGTAACTGTTGGTGTAACTGTTTGTTGCCAGGTTGTGTGGGTGACGGCCACAATGCCCTACGTGATCATGTCGATTCTTCTAGTACGAGGCGCCATGTTGCCCGGGGCGGCAGACGGAGTGAAATACTTCATAACCCCGGACCTCGCCAGACTGGCCGACCCAAAGGTATCGTAAAATACTGGTACATATACTGACAGCAACCACCACCACCACAACAACAACAACAACCACAACAACGACAACAACAACAACAACAATAATAATAACCACCACCACCACAACAACAACGACAATAACAATAATAACCACCACAACAGCATTAACGACAACAATAACAATAATAACCACAACCACCACCACAACAACGACAATAACAATAATAACAACCACCACCACAACAACAACAACAACAACAACAACAGTAACAGCAACGATAACAATAACAATAATAACAACAAAAACAACAACAACCTCCACTACCACAACAATAACAACCACCACCACAACAACAGTAACAATAATAATAACAACAACAACAAACAGCATTTTTGTTTTTTTTAATACGCTAATATATGTATATGTATATGTATGTATGTATGTATGTATGTGTGTATGTATGTATATACATCTCTAAATATCTATGTTTATGATCATTCGAAGTGCCCTGAATTGACAAACATCTTCATAATACAATTAAATAGCATGTATTTCTGAAATGTACTTTTTTTTTTTCATTTAAACTTATGTGCTGTCCTGGGCACACACCTCAGCTATCCGGGCAGTCTGTCCGGGACAGTGGGTTGGTTGTTAGTGGGAGAGAAGAGGGTGTACTGGCCTTACACCTAACTATTGAGTCGTTAAAACTCCGGAGCCCGTACCGAGCTGCGAAACCAATACCTACCAGTCTGATCGCTTAACCACGACACCACCGAGGCCGGTGATATACTTTTTAAGTTTAAAACACTGTACCCCCATTGAGCCACTAAAACTCCCTCTAGAAGCGAGAAGATACTGCGGCACGAACCCAGTACCTACCAGCACGGGTTTTCTTAATACCAATGCTAATGTGTTGTTAAAGAAACGGTTTCTTTCTTGTTTGCCCAGGTTTGGATAGATGCTGCAATACAGATCATGTTTTCAGTGGGAGCAGGATTCGGATCCCATATAGCGTATGCCAGCTATAACAAATTTCACAACAACTGCTACAGGTTCGATTGTAGTTTTATTTATGTGCACTGTAACTTGTATGTTAAAACAGTAGATCAATATTTAATGGTTTGCTTATGTTTTTGTTGTTGTTGTTTGGGGGGGGGGGGGGGGGGGGGGGGGTTTTTTTTTTTTGGGGGGGGGCGGTGTGTTTATTTGTGTTTTGTTTATTTGTTGTAGGGTTTTTTACTGAAGGAATGATGTTTTGAAATCCAATTTAGAGCTTTCTCTTGAATAAACATGGAACTAATCCTATCCCTAATTAGAACCCTATAACGATCTAGAACAAAGGCAACGATTATAATTGTCCTTTCAGATATTCACGTCTTATACATTTGAGTAAATTACTAATCTTGAGAAATATATTTATTTCAAAAACTGCAACTATGAAAAGTTTAATAAAGAATGGGCACAATGGCTCAACCTTTTTATATAGTGAAAGAAAGGAAAAAACCCCATAGTAGTATAAGGGCCTGTATAGTGTCATGACCTACTTTTCCGTGACCTTGACCTTGACAGGTGTCTGGCCTTGGTGTGAGTCATAGACTGACCTTGACATACTTGGCAGGTGTGTGTCATAGACCGACCTTGGCACACTTGGCAGGTGTCTGACCTTGGTGTGAGTCATGGACCGACCTTGGCATACTTGGGACAGCTGCGTGCCTACTAGGGTGAACGCCCCGCCCGTGCCCTGACCTACTTAGACTAGTTCCGTTGTGCCCTTGGACTGTCCCCCAGACTATTGTCCTTGGCCTACTTACGACTGGCCTTGACCTATGTAGGCTCGTATTTGGATATGAAAAGGGTGTTTTGTTAGTAGCGTCATTCGCTTGCCGAAAGTTCTGTGAACGAGATCTATTTTTGCTTTGGAGTTTGAAGCTATTCTGGTACGAAGAAAATGACATCGGGATATTCGAACAGTGTTAGTAGCAGCAGCAGTAGCAACGAGGACGACGTCTTGGTCTGCATATGTTCAGAAAGACATACAATCAAATGTAAAAGAGTGACTACCAAACAAGATGAGAAGAAGAAGAGTATTTATTATACGGATCAAACGGATGCTACACGTGACATTGGGGTTGGAACTGAAGCTGGCGAACTCGTGGATGAACCCACAGATCAGACGAATGCTGCCTGTGAAACAGATGCTGTCTGTGAGGAAGATTGCTATTCGAGACGTTACTTGTTCTGTCATCGTCCCGAAATGAGACATTTCTATGCCCGGATGCTGACGTATGCTCGATGGCCCATACAATTACGTCAAAAACCAAAAGAACTTGCCAAGGCCGGTTTCTACTACACGGGAGACCACGATGCCATCACCTGTTACTGTTGCGGACTTCGCGTCTACCGATGGAAGAAGACAGACGACCCAGTGATGGAACATTACAGACTCTCTCCAAGATGTCCTTATGAACAACGTGTTCAGACATTAAATGTTTTAGACACTTGTGTGCTTTGTTTTCATGTTGTATGTTGTGAATAAAACCGTGAATAACAGGTTTTGCTTTCTTATTTATGTCCTGCGTCCATGAGTGTGTCTCTGGACGTGTCCCTATGGTAGTAACACTGGTAAAGGGTAATATTTTGGTAACGATGTTTTTTGGGAGCTCGCACGATGAGATTTGTGCTTGGGAGGAGGGGCACTGGTCATACGTATCACACACATTCAAACATTCCTGTACCATATCTTTATGCGTCATAAGGTATATAAGTAAAATAGTTTTGGAAAACTCGTCATTTGAGGTAGAACTTTCAGAGGAGCAACATGTCAGACCAGTACAAGTTATATGTACCCGACGTGGATAAGTGGACCCGTTTCTATAAACTGCAGGCACAAGGTAAACTTCAACCTCACTTCGAAATTCAACGTGGTGGGGAAAGTCAGATCATGTACAGTGTGGATCGATGTCTAGAACAAGAGGAACAGAACAAGCCCCCAACACCCAAAGTCGTCATGGTCACCCCCACACAACAGGTGATAGAGCAAGCCAAAGCCGATCTGAAACGGAAACAACAACAACAAAGTGGTACGGGTTGGAAAGCCCCGATACTGCAGAAGCATTTCTAAATAAGCTATAAAAGGAACTATGTGGGTCAGATATCGTCATTTCATTTAGAGTCGTCATGCAGAGCACATGTTCAGAATGTGGTTTCACATTCTCGAGGAGAGACGCCATGTTAAGACATTTTCAACAAAAACATGCTAAAGGTCTACCACCACCACCACCACCACCACCACCACCACAGCAGCACCCACCACCACCACCACCACAGCAGCAGCAGCATCCCCTAAGATTGCTACATCCCTTCACCATGATCGTGTCGGGACCCACGTCGTGAGGAAAGACATTTTTGGTATACAAATTGTTGAGGGATGGTAAACTCCAGCCGCCTCCCCAACGCATCATCTGGCTCTACAAACGATGGCAACACCTCTACGACATCATTGAGACAAACGTTCGAGTGAAATTTGTTCAAGGCATACCCGAGAATTTGGAAAAGGATCGTTATTTGGATCCCAGCGTCAGAAATCTCATCGTGTTGGACGACCTGATGTGTATAGCTAATACACCGACCTGTTCACAGAAGGAAGTCATCACAGAAACTTATCCGTCATCGCTATCAACCAGAACCTGTATCACAGCAACGACCCAACACAGAGAAAAAAACTGCCATTATCTAGCGCTGTTCAACAACCCCATCGACAAGCAGCAAGTTCTGACTTTGGCACGGCAGATGTATCCGAAAAACACTAGTCATTTCATGCATCAGTTTGAGGAAGCTACCCACAGGCCCTACGGACATCTCTTGGTGGACTTGAAACCGACCACGCGCGAACATTGGCGTCTTCGGCCTAATGGTTTAGAGACGGGGCCGTCCGAATGGTATAAAAGCACGAGCGTAACGGCGAATGTCTCAGAAGACGTGCAACCACCGTCGGAGAAAGAGCTCTACGAGCAAATCATGCAAAGGGACGCATTCAAGAGAAAACTACCAGTCATACCCGCCTACGAAAGTGACGACGAAGAAGATGATGAGGTAGAACCCTATTTGAAAAAAGTCAAGAGGATGCTGTCTTGCGATACGTGTGGTCTGGTCTTTAAAGACGGAAGCTACATGCAGCGACACGTGAAAACGTGCGAAGAGGGAAATGGAGAGCGTCGCCCGACCTGGAAAACGAAGGCATTCATCTCATGGTGGAACGTGAATTCGACATCAATCATGACTATCTCCAAAGCAAGAGGAAACGCTACGAAGAAAAAAACATGTCCCAAGATGCCTTTCTTTTTAACAAACATTCCTTTCTTCTCTTAACGCATATGCCTTTCTTTTTAACAAACATTCCTTTCTTCCCTTAAAGCATATGCCTTTCTTTTTAACAAACATTCCTTTCTTCCCTTAACGCATATGCCTTTCTTCTTAACAAACATTCCTTTCTTCCCTTAACGCATATGCCTTTCTTTTTAACAAACATTCCTTTCTTCCCTTAACGCATATGCCTTTCTTCTTAACGTATATGTCTTTCTTCTTAACAAACATTCCTTTCTTCTCCTTAACGCATATGCCTTTCTTCTTAACAAACATCCCTTTCTTCTTCTTAACAAACATCCCTTTCTTCTCCTTAACGCATATGCCTTTCTTTTTAACAAACATTCCTTTCTTCTTAACGCATATGCCTTTCTTCTTAACAAACATTCCTTTCTTCCCTTAACGCATATGCCTTTCTTCTTAACAAACACTCCTTTCTTCCCTTAACGCATATGCCTTTCTTTTTAGCAAACATTCCTTTCTTCGGGACAAATATGTCTTTCTTTCCCTATGACTAAAACAAAATACTAAAAATAAATATTTGTTTTCAATTAATCTTTATTTTACGAGGAAGGAAATGTTTTATTTACTCAACACATTTTATTTACGGTTATACGGACATATGGTTAAGGACCACACAGATATTGATTGAGGAAACCCGCTGTCGCCACTTCATGGGCTACTCTTTTTTTTATTAGCAGTAAGGGATCTACACTATCCCACAGACAGGATAGTACATACCACGGTCGTTGTCCAGTTGCGGAGCACTGGCTGAATATAGCCCAATGGGCCCACCGATGGGGATCGATCCCAGACCGACCTCACATCAAGGGAACACTGAGCTACGTCCCGTCCCCACAGGGTTATTAGAGGATGCTTGTATTGGGTTCTGCTTGAACATAATAAATAAATAACCAAAAAAAATAATTAATAAAATAAAAACAAATAAATAAATAAATAAATAAATAAACTAATTAAACAAATAATAATAGAAAGAAAAAAAAATTGCTCTCCCACATGAGATACGAGCGACGTATCTTTCACAGTCAAGCCGAGTACGCTAAAGACTGAACTACCGAGATATCAGCAAGCCCTGTAATTTAAGCCATATATATGTGTGGGTGTGGGTGCGCTCGCGGGATGAAGCGACGAAATAGGTCAGTTCATAATAATCTTGTGAATGCGCTATCAGATAGTGTAGAACGATAATTCCTTTTTTTCCACCTATTTAAATCATTTCGTCTTTCTGCCAGACTTTGAGAACGTAACTTCTAGAAGTTCCGTAGAGTATTTTATTTAGAGACTGACAACACAAGATACCATCACTTGCCGGATGTAAACAGTGATAACCATTCATCATTCAGCGAGCTAAAATTAAATACACTACCTCGCGTCGGGCAGTCCTTAGAAGTGGTAGGTTAACGACACCACTAGAGCATCTCGATTTATTAATCATCGGCTATTGGATGTTAAACATACTTTTGACAGTTTTAGAGAGGAAACCCACTGCATTTTCCCATTAGTAGCAATTAGGGATCCTACACCATCCCTGTCAAGTCTAGGCGATGAGTCCCACACCAAGTACGTCAAGGCTATGACTTACACCAAGGTCGCACACCTGCCCAGGTATACCAGTCACTGCCCTCTAAGTCGGTCAATGCTAAACAAATCGGTCAGGGTCAGTCCAAGGACATCAGTACCAACCTAAGTCGGTCAGGGACACGGGCGGGGTGTTATCCTCCTCAAGGTCACACGCCTAAACACCCATGCCAAGGTCAGACTATGACGTCATAAGGTCAAGGTCACGGAAAAGTAGGTCATGGCACTATACAGGCCCTTATACTACTCCCCATTACACTTAGATAACGATCTACTCAAAGGAAAAACATTTTGTGATAGCATGTTCATATAACATTCCAACACAGGCCGACTGCTGTTCCTGTGATTATCATCAGTTTAATTCTGCTTCGTTACTCACCATCAACTTTAGGTTTTTCTTCCTCTTCTTCTTCTTCTTTTTCTTCTTCTTCTTCTTCTTCTTCTTGTTCTTCTTCTTTTCCTTCTTTTTCTTCTTCTTCTCTCATTCTTACCCTTTTAAAAAAAAAAAGTCCTGGACCATAAGGCGTGCATAAAAGGAAGTACTATTTTATTTTGATTTGTACCTGCATACATCAGAATATAATGTAATGGGAGTTCGTACGTCCGTGCGTGTATGCGTATGTATGTGTGTTTGTATATATCTGTATGTATGTTTACACATGTATGTATATTAATTTTAAGATAAATTGTAAGGCGATGTATCAGGGCTCCAACCCTGGCACTGTCTAATGGTCTGACAATTAAAAAAAATTACTAATCTTATTAGAATAACGAATGTTTCTTATCATTTATTCGTGTATGTATATTCATTCATTCATTCATTCATTCATTCATTCATTTATTTATTCATTCTATAATTCATAAATTCATTAAATTTCCATGCAGTGTACCTCGTATGAAGTTGAAATACGACCACGGTTAAAGTTTGTTTTGTTTAACAACACCACTAGAGCAAATTGATTTATTAATCATCGGCTATTGGATGTCAAACATATGGTAATTTTGACAGTCATAGAGAGGAAACCTGCTACATGTTTCCATTAGTGGCAATGGATCTTTTTATATGCACCATCCCACAGACAGGATAACACATACCACGGCGTTTGTTATACCAGTCCTGATGCACCGACTGAAACGGGAAATAGCCCAATGGGCCCACCGACAGGGATCGATCCTAGATCGACCGTACATCAAGCGAGCGCTTTACCACTGGATCACAGAGTGAACATTTAATAAAGACATTTACCGGTAGTAGCCGCTGATTAAATGTGAACCAATATTGTTCAAGAATTTATTTAATAAACAGTTGAAAGGAACGTTTAGTAACAGTGGGATAAGGCTTAGAAAACAAATTGTGGTTAGTGTAGAACGACGGACTCGAAAACTCTCTAAATGTGTTCTTTTCTTTCTTTCTTTTTCGTTTTTCCATGTCAATAAAATATAAAAGAATATTATAGATATGTCCTTTGTGTGGTGTTTTTCAGGGATTGTTTGATCACTGTTGCTGTCAACAGTTTCACCAGTCTGTTTTCTGGCTTTGTCATCTTCTCCTATCTTGGCTACATGTCTCTAAAAACTCATAAGCCCATTGACCAGGTGGCTACAGAAGGTAAGTAATGACTGTCACAAACATGCCTCGCTGGTGTCGTGGTTAAGCCATCGGACATAAGGCCGGTAGGTACAGGGTTCGCAGCCCGGTACCGGCTCCCACCCAGAGTGAATTTTAACGACTCGGTGGATAGGTGTAAGACCACTACACCCTCTTCTCTCTCACTAACCACTAACAACTAACCCACTGTCCTGGACAGACAGCCCAGATAGCTGAGGTGTGTGCCCAGGACAGCGTGCTTGAACCTTAATTGGATATAAGCATGAAAATAAATTGAAATGAAATGTAAGTTGTGATTCGCACACAGAAAGTTATCTAGAGACACACACACGTTCACAAACATGAATAATACACAATTAATGCACGGCCTTCTAAAAAGGTGCTTGAACTTAATTAGATAAAAGAATAAAAATAACTTGAAATCAAGGAATAAAATGGAATGAAATGGAACTATTAAAAGTATATTTGTTTTCTAATTCTACTGCACGTTGCTTTCAAGTAGGGTCATACCCCAAAACTTTTTGAATTATATATTCCACGAATCGTTTCTACAAGTCGCATCTAGAAAGTGCACCTCATAATGTACAATGGACAGAGATAATATTTTACAGTAAAGTCTGGCTTCCATAAAATATAGGCCTATAGCAGATCGTTGACCGACGCAAACTGAAGCAGCCAAAAACGTGTGTGTATGTGTGTGTGTGTGTGGGGGGGGGGGGGGGGGGGGGGGGGGGGGGCTTTCTTTCTTTGCGCGCTCGTCGGATCTGTCTGGGGCTGACAATCTGCAACAGAGTTCCCTTACAAATTCTGGGGGAGGGACGTAACCCAGTGGTAAAGCACTCGCCAGATGCGCTGTCGGTCTGGGATCAAGCCCATTTCTCGCACCAGTCAGTGCACTACGACTGGTATATCAAAGATCGTGATATGTGTTATCCTGTCTGTGGGATGGTGCATATAAAAGATCCCTTGCTGCTAATGGAGAAATGTAGGGGGTTTCCTCTCTGAGACAATATGTCAAAATTACAAAATGTTTGACATCCAATAGCGGATGACTAATAATAAATCAATGTGCTTTAGTGGTGTTGTTAAACGAAACAAACTTTTAACTTTAAAAATTCTCTTTGGTCTGGGTTAACTCGAGTCACCTCCAGCTCGTACCCCTTATTGGTATTGATAAATGGGGATATATATATATATATATATATATATATATATATATATATATATATATATATATATATATCAATATCAATAAGGGGTAGGGCTGGAGGTGACTCGAGCTAGGTCTGGGTCGGTCAGCGTCACTCTGCGTTAGTCAGCGACACTCTGCGTCGGTCAGTGACCTGCTATATGTTTTACGGAAACCATGTTGAAGAGGTCTGTGTTGTCACTGTTGTGTACGGTCGTGTTTCAGGGCCTGGTCTGGTGTTTATCGTGTACCCCGAGGCGATCGCCACGCTGCCTGGCTCCACGGGATGGGCCGTCATCTTCTTTTTCATGCTCATCTCTCTCGGAGTCGACAGCGCTGTACGTAAAACACTCCTTTCTCAAACACGTGCTACACCCAGCTTTTGTTGTGGGTTTGTTTTTGGGTTTTTGGGAGGAGGGGTGTGTGTGTGTGTGTGTGTGTGTGTGTGTGTGTTGTTGTTTTTTTTTTTTTTTTTTGGTGGGGTTTTTTGGGGGTGTGTGTGATGGGAGTGGTGTTGGTTTTTTGCTATTCAAATTAGTACGAGCCCTGTTATTTTGATAGCTGACACCATTAAAGGTGCAGACCCTAGCAGGGCTGGTAGAATTTTTTTTTTATAAAATCCACTAGCCATGGGATCAGTGATGTAAAACATTTATTAGCCACGATTAAAAATTCACTAGGCCTACTTTACTTTAAGTTAATACAATTTGACTAAATAATAGTAAAAATTGGATATATCACCTAAAGAGAGAGAGATATAGCTTAAAAACACTTAACACTGGGGGTGGGGTAGGGGGAAGGATATTCACATTTAGAAAATAGACTTAACTGCAAAATTTGATCAAAATATTTCATTAACCGTCGGGCATGGCAATGGTAGTTATTTACTAGCCCAACATTGAATGTTACTAGCCATGGGAGTGGGGCTACCATAATCTAGAAGCCATGCCATAGTTTCAGCTCGTGAAAATGGACACTAAGTTTAGATAATCTACAAACCTGCAACGCATTTGGATAAAGTTAGAAAAGAGTGAAACGAGAGTCTGTGACGGTGAAACGGTGAAATGTCCTTACAAATAGACTAAAACTCGACTCCATAACTGTTATTTCTGAGACGCACGTGCGTTTTTAATAATATGAAAAATGCATTTTGTGGTATTAAAAACACCAGGATGACCAGAAACACTTCAGATGTACGGAAATGGATAATCTAAACAATAAACAACAAGTAAGTATGATTTCAGTTAGCAAAAACGGCTCTAATAGTGAAAAATATGCCTTGGTGTTTAAAAACTAGACTCTGTCACTTTAATTTACTGTGTTTAATTATTCGACTCGCCACAGTACAGTGACAGAAATAGGTAGCGAATCCGTATTACTGGAGGCACACAATCTCTAGACCAATACCACCGATGTCTGATGGGTGGGCGGGCGAAAGTGAAACACACGAAAACAATCTATTTTGGGGTGTCTTCAGTAGCTATGTTTTAACATCTGGAGAACAAAATATACTTAATTCCATTGAAAACGCACCAGTCAACTTTAAAGTTGTAAAAAAGGATATGGGAAGAAAAAATAATACTTTTAACTGATTTTTTTATAACTGAATGTATACTGGTAGGCAATAAATTTAACCAAAAATTGTTTTATAGGAATCTCGCAACTAAAAAATAGTGGTGCGTTTTCAGTGGAGTTCAGTATAGTACTGTTTGCGATGGCAATTACCAGCTGTTTTCATAAGCCTACAAGACAGGGGTGGGGGGTGGGGGGGGGGACAGCCTCAAATTCGGGCAAAAATTATCGAGATATTCGGGCAAAATGAGCTAACCTGAGAACTTTTTACCATGTATTTCCAGTATTCTAAACGCAAAAAGAAGAAGAAGCTTAATGGTACTAGTGATTAGTTTGCACCCCCGTATAGCTGTTTGGCAGTAATGCGAATATGAATAAATGTTGTTATCCAGATTAGGACATTTCCGTTTAATTCGGGCAAAAACCAGCCTGCTCTCCACCCCCCACCCCCACCTACAAAAATGGGAACCCGTACACATATGGCTGTTTTAGTGGTTATTTTTGTTTCTATGGTTTCACAACCACACCATTACTGTTACGGATGCCGATAGCTAACCATAATGGGCCGATATTTCAAAGCCTGTTTAAATATCTGACACGCGTGTAACAACATACATTTGCAATGCTTAAGCACCTATATTTAGGTAAAACAGGCAGCGTAAATTCGGCTCAAACTTATTTGGTAACTAATCTTTTATCTAGTCTCACAGATTGGCACGGTTGGTGACGTGAAGATGGCGGCGTTATTAGAAGTGGTATTTGTTTATTCATATTTATTAGCCACGAAATCTATTACGTATAGCAGGCTTTTTAATGGTAAAGAGCGCAAATTGCTGTAACGTCACCAAACACACTCAAAGTGGTGACCTATGAATATCACTATCTGTAACAGTTTTGTAGTGGGATGTCGTTAAACATTCATTCATTCATTCATTCCGTAACCGTAAATGTGTGGTTGCGAAACCTCTCTATTGCTGAAGAATACCCATATAAATAAATGATGACCGGAGACTGCGTTTTACTGTTGCAGATCGGTGGATTTATACAAAGCTTTTATCCGTTGTATAGCTACATATATACTTAGGACGCAGGTCCGTAACAACCTTTGTGGGTACCGATTTTTGTCCACTTTACCCAATTTTATTGAAATCATCTCTACTGGTCTACCACTGGGGTTGATTTTAATCGGATTGCCAATTTACCCTGGGGATATTTCACGATTAGTAATATGCGTATCCATGATTTGCTTGTATTTCAGTTTGGTGGACTGGAGTCGCCCCTGACGGGCCTGCGCGATGAGTTCCATAGTGTGATGAAGGGATTTCGGTATTCCAGGGAGGTGCTAACTCTCATAGTGGTGGGGTCGGCTTTCTTCTTCTCACTACCCTGTCTCACGGAAGTAAGATTTCTCTTTCAATATTTACACATTTAACTCGCTTGAAACCTTTTTAGGCAAAAAAAATTTTTTAAATGAATGAATGAATGTTTAACGACACCCCAGCATGAAAAATACATCGGCTACTGGGTGTCAAAAAAAAGAAAGAAGGTCCAGAATTGATGGTTTAAAAAAAACAAAAAACAAAACAAAAAAAACAACAACAAACAAACATGAATTGCACAGAAAAGGTGGGTATATTTAGGGGGTTGTTTTGTGTTTACGTTCTCCTCATCCGGTTCAGTCTGTCCTCAATGGCCATGTTGCCCCATCCTTTGCCTTAGTACCCTAAATATTTTCCAAAACAGTAGCACGGGGGATTCTGTACAATCCACAGAAATCGACGTCATACAGTGGAATTTGTTTTTAAAAATGACGCGCGAGGGTCAAAATCGACGCGCGTGCTGACCAGAGACCAGAAATTTAGTTTGTTTGTCCTTAATGACAAGGTTTTAACACATGCAAAAAATATAATTATATGATGTCTTTGGTGCACTTATTTGCACCACGACTGGTATATCAAAGGCCGTGGTATGTGCTATCCTGTCTGTGGGATGGTGTATATAAAAGATCCCTTGCTACTAGTGGACAAATGTAGCGTGTTTTCTCTCTAAGACTATACGTCAAAATTACCAAATGCTTGACATCCAATAGCCGATGATTAATCAATCAATGTGCTCTAGTGGTGTTATTAAACAAAACAAACTTTAACAAACTTTTCATATATACTACTAAGTACTTTCCAGCAAATGATATTAAGGATTGGCCATTGACTTGACTGAAATATATTTTTATGTCAGTAACTGAAATACTTCTCTACTTTTGGAAAAATGTAGATTATATGTCAAAATTACCAAATGTTTGGCTTCCAATAACCGATGATTAATAAATGAATGTGCTCTAGTGGTGTCGTTAAACAAAACAAACGTTAACTTTGATGCACTTATTATTTTACTGAACAGCAACAAAGGATGTATTGTCCTCAGAAGTGGCAGTCCTCTTATTAATCAATGGGCAAAGTACATGACAGTTGTTCGTGGGAACAGGCACACCCGTGACTCTTTATTGTGCAGATACACGTTTTTGATGGAGATAACTGTTTTGTCATTCAGATTTTAAAGCCTTCTCTTCTATCTGTTAAGTGATGTTAGTTTAAAAAGGTCTGTTTATGGTTAAGGTCTGTTATGTTTATCGACATTATCAGAACACATTCATTTTTAATCATTGGCTTTTTGGATGTCAAACATTTTAATAATTTTAGGAAAAAACATACAGTTTTCCATTTTAACAAAGAATCTTTCCATAGGACACAGTAATAATTGCACATTACCTGCACACATGACATCACAAACCGCATCTTTTGATATACCCGTGCTAGGGCAATGGTTGGGACGGGAAAACACAAACGAGTGGGTTGTAAGTTAGGACGTATTTTCTTACATTTCAGGGTGGAATGTATGTGTTCACCTTGCTCGACGCATTTGCTGCTGGAACATCCATACTGTTTGTCGTTCTGTGCCAGGTGGTGGCAGTGTCCTGGTTTTATGGTAGTGACCTTTCTCACATTTACTAGACACGGGATTTACCACTGTGCAATTCCACAGAGACTGATGTTTTAATGTTTTAATATCTATCTGTCTGTCTGTCTGTCTATCTATATATCTATATATCTATATAATCTACCTATATAATATATCTATCTATCTATCTATCTATCTATCTATCTATCTATCTAATATATCTAATATACTTAATCAATCTATCTAATCTATCTATCTTATCTATATAATCTATCTATATAATCTATCTATCTATCTATCTATCTATCTATCTATCTATATAATCTATCTAATCTATCTAATCTATCTATCTTATCTATATAAGCTACCTGTCTATATATATATCAGAGATGGGGGTGATCGGAATCAGCTTTCATAATGTGATCAATTACAATGTCTGAGAATGCCATGTAATATATATATAACAATCTTCTCACCTCTAGGTATAAATCAGTCCTGTGCCTGTTTAACAGTCTTCTCACCTCCAGGTATCAATCAGTTCTGTGCCTGTTTAACAATCTTCTCACCTCCAGGTATCAATCAGTTCTGTGCCTGTCTAACAATCTTCTCACCTCCAGGTATCAATCAGTTCTGTGCCTGTCTAACAATCTTCTCACCTCCAGGTATCAATCAGTTCTGTGCCTGTCTAACAATCTTCTCACCTCCAGGTATAAATCTGTTCTGCGCCTGTCTAACAATCTTCTCACCTCCAGGTATCAATCAGTTCTGTGCCTGTTTAACAATCTTCTCACATCCAGGTATCAATTAATTCTGTGCGTGTTTAACAATCTTCTCACCTCTAGGTATAAATCAGTTCTGTGCCTGTTTAACAATCTTCTCACCTCTAGATATCAATCAGTTCTGTGCCTGTGTAACAATCTTCTCACCTCCAGGTGTAAATCAGTTCTGTGCCTGTTTAACAATCTTCTCACGTCCAGGTATAAATCAGTTCTGTGCTTGTTTAACAATCTTCTCACATCCAGGTATCAATTAGTTCTGTGCGTGTTTAACAATCTTCTCACCTCTAGGTATAAATCAGTTCTGTGCCTGTTTAACAATCTTCTCACCTCTAGGTATCAATCAGTTCTGTGCCTGTTTAACAATCTTCTCACCTCCAGGTATCAATCAGTTCTGTGCCTGTTTAACAATCTTCTCACCTCCAGGTATCAATCAGTTCTGTGCCTGTGTAACAATCTTCTCACCTCCAGGTATAAATCAGTTCTGTGCCTGTTTAACAATCTTCTCACCTCCAGGTATCATTCAGTTCTGTGCCTGTTTAACAATCTTCTCACCTCCAGGTATCAATCAGTCCTGTGCCTGTCTAACAATCTTCTCACCTCCAGGTATAAATCAGTTCTGTGCCTGTCTAACAATCTTCTCACCTCCAGGTATAAACCTGTTCTGTGCCTGTTTAACAATCTTCTCACATCCAGGTATCAATCAGTTCTGTGCCTGTTTAACAGTCTTCTCACCTCCAGGTATCAATCAGTTCTGTGCCTGTTTAACAATCTTCTCACATCCAGGTATCAATCAGTTCTGTGCCTGTTTAACAATCTTCTCACATCCAGGTATCAATCAGTTCTGTGCCTGTGTAACAATCTTCTCACCTCCAGGTATCAATCAGTTCTGTGCCTGTTTAACAATCTTCTCACCTCCAGGTATCATTCAGTTCTGTGCCGGTCTAACAATCTTCTCACCTCCAGGTATAAATCAGTTCTGTGACGACATTGAAAAGATGACGGGAACACGACCTAACCTGTACTGGAGAATCTGCTGGAAATTTATCAGTCCCGCACTACTTCTGGTATGTTATTACAGTCCCGCTACTACTTCTGCCTCCATGTATAAATCAGTTCTGTGACTACTTTGAAAAGATGATTGCACGTCCCGCACCTGTACTTCTGCTGGAAATGTTATCAGTCCCGCACTACTTCTGGTAATGTTATTACAGTCCCGCACTACTTCTGCTAATGTTATTGCAGTCCCGCACTACTTCTGCTAATGTTATTGCAGTCCCGCACTACTTCTGGTAATATTATTACAGTCCTGCACTACTTCTGCTAATATTATTACAGTCCCGCACTACTTCTGGTAATATTATTACAGTCCCGCACTACTTCTGAAAATATCATTACAGTCCCGCACTACTTCTAGTAATATTATTACAGTCTAGCAGTATATGTTATTACAGTCCCGCACTACTTCTGAAAATATCATTACAGTCCCGCACTACTTCTGGTAATATTACAGTACTAGTCTCACAGTACTTCTGGTAATATATTTACGGATCTGTACTACTTTTGGTAATGTTATAATATTATTACAGACCTGGCTACTTCTGATATGTAATTACGGTCTCACACTACTAGTAATATCATTAAAGTTCTGCGCTACTTCTGGAACTATTATTACAGTTCTGCAGTATTTCTGGTAATACCAATGCAGTCCGACACTACTACTAGTAATATCAGAATTCTGGTTCACAGTACGTCTGGTAATATCAATACAGTCCCGCATTATTTCTGGTAATATTATTACAGTCTCGCACTACTTCTGGTAAGATTATTACAGTTCCTCACTACTTACGTTAATGTTAGTACAGACCCGCGCTATTTGTGCTAATATTAAAATCCTGTACTATTTCTAGAAATATTACTTCTTGTAATAGTATTATTATTCCTCACTACTTTGGCAATATTATGGCATGCCCGCACTACTTATAATAATAGTATTACAGTGCCGCAATACGTTTTGCAGCGCGTAATATTTGTTTTGGCTACATAAAAGTCCGGTACTCGCAAATTTAATGATGTAGGACTCTTCAACTGTGTCAGTACCAATAAAGATAACATGACCTTGTGTTTCAGATTATCGTGATTTCGAGCATTGCATCGTATTCCCCACTAGTGTACATCTCAGCAGACGTCTTCTATAAATATCCACCATACGCCAACGCGATTGGTTGGTGCATAGGGCTGTGCTCCATGCTCATGATTCCCGGATATGCTATTTATAAACTAGCCATAACGCCTGGAACAATGAAAGAAGTGAGTACAAAACGCTTTAATATTTCCACCCAATATACTTCTCACGATATATTTTCAAATTCATTCAAATTAAGTTTAACATCTAATGGCGTAATTGTACAAGGGTGTGTGTTTTTCAATAACAATAGTTCTCTGTATAGTTGTACCAAATGCTTTGTTTCGCCGATTTAAAGTGACACACCCAAGTTTCTAAAAACGCACGTTCGTCTAAGAAGTAATGGTTAATGAGACAAGCTCTGGTTATTTTAGACGGTATTTCCCTGTTTAAACATCACAGACTTTAGCTTCTCTATGTTATAAACTTATTCAAATAGGTGTTACAGGTTTGTAGATTAACTACACTTAAAGGGACATTCCTGAGTTTGCTGCATTGTAAGATGTTTTCAACTAAAAATTATTTCTACGAGTTAACTTACATATTAAATATATTTTCTTGTTTAGAATATCAGTGTCTGTATATTCAACGTGTTTCTGGTCGTCTTAATATTTGTAAGAAGCCGAAGCTGGATTTTGTCTTCAAATAATTTCGTACGTACGAAAAAATAATATTTTAGAAAATAAAATGAAATTTAACCTAGTACAAATATTAGGACGATCAGAAACACATTTAATATATAGCCACTAATATTTTATGCAGAAAAATATATTTCGTATGTAATTACAATCGTTAAATAGTCTCTGTTAGCCGATAACATCTTAAATATTGTAGCAAACTCAGGAATGTCCCTTTAATGTCCATTTTCACATGTTTCAGCGGTTTGCTCTGTGCATTTCACCCGAATGGGAGCATGAAGAAATACTTCAGAAAAAATATGTTAAAAGATTTCAAGTAAGTATTTACTTTAGAAACGTTTTTAACATATATAGTTTACAATGTATACTTACTATAAGATACTGAGTTTATATTTACAGTTTTAATGTATATTTCTATACTTAAAAACACAGACCTTCATTTTTGGTGTTAATCATGCCGTACATAATCTACATATAATATGTGACACAAAATAATATTATACTAGATTTACTCATATTTAGTCTCACATGACTGTCAAGGTATGATAAAATATTGTCATTAAAAATATACCTTTTAGTATTTTCATATTACCCTGTTGACATCACTTTATGTAATTATGTTCTAATTAAACAAATGAATGGATGCTCTGATCTGCATGAGTAATAACCTGGGCCCGGTAATGTAAAGCACATGTAACACTTACGTCAGACGTACACTATGCATAATGTGTGGTGTACGTCAGACGTACACTATACATAATGTGTGGTGTACGTCAGACGTACACTATACATAATGTGTGGTGTACGTCAGACGTAAGTGCTACGAGTGCTGTATGTTACCGGACCCATTAATTATGCACCACCCAGTTTTGACCATGTGGCTTAAACTTGGCGATTAATTGTGAATGTTTCGTGAACATAAAACACTGAAATTAATGTTCTGTGTATGCAGAGAATATTGAAAAAGATTGACAGCAAGTGACACTGTTGTAACATCAATATTTAAAGTGTTCTTGGAGAAAAAGATAGAAACTGCAAATATACATACAAATGTATAGTAATTAACAATGGAACTGGAATCACACCGATGGGCTTCTCATAAGTAATTTATTCATGCCAATTCAGTAAATACCTAGTAGATACAGAATACATGTAAAAGCTCTCAATATCAGGTTTAAACCTCGTCGGCACGGGCAACTACTTCTAGGCACCTTTTTGCCTTGCAGTACTTGCAATGCAAGATTTGGACCAATTTTAGGAAAATATATTTCTGTAAAAAATAGTTTTCCATATGGATCATAAATACTTATGTCTCATGATAAAATGTATCAAAACTCTTGTCAGTTTGAAGTTTCAAGTTGATACTGGCAATAGTTTTTATTTTATGGAAAAAATATGTTCCTTTGAAAACAACAAAACAATCCTTATGGTCTTTTGAAATGTTCCTAATCACATTCAGAAACTATTCTGCAAAATTCAGCTATGTACAATTTATTCCCGGGTTGGGTCTAATTTTGGACCTAATGCCCCGGTGTCCCAGTTTCAAATTCCTCCCGTATTCAAGTTACTCCGCGGTAATTTGAACCTAGTTTCAGATTACCGGGTGTTGTTTGAACCTAGTTTCAGATTACCACCGGGGTAGTTTGAACCTAGTTTCAAGCTACCCTCCTTAGTTTCAAACGACCCCCGGGGGTAGCCTGAAACTGGTGGGTAACTTGCACATATATGGTAGTTTCAAATTACCCCAAGTTTCGGATTAACCCATTTAATATCTCAAACTAGACGGCGATTCATGAACGTGTTGTGAATTAGACTAATTTTACATAGTGATATTTCCTGGGGAGAAAAATGGTGAGTGACTGAATCATTGTTTAACGTCCGTGTATATACACAGACGACGTGGTGTCGACGCAGGAAGGGGCTATACGTAAACTATAATAGGACAGACATATTATGTGTTCTATTATTTACGTATTGAATATTAACAGTTTATATCTGAACTTAGGTAGTAGTATACAAGAAATAAAGATTATTACACGAGCGGGTGTGTCATACTGATTTTACGAAACGAGTGACAGATTTCTTTGTATGAAATCTGTCACGAGTTTCGTAAAATCAGTATGACACACCCGCTCGTGTAATAATTTCTTTATTATCCATATAAAATGTTTCATATCAAATTACGTCGATTACCCATATATAATATGGGACTTTGTAAATATTTGCTTAAACATAAATTCTGATATTCACTGTATCTAGGTTTCCATACATGAATTTTCATATTTTATAAGAATACTTAATATATATATCAACGTTTCGATGTCAAAAATATACCCTATTTGTGAAAAATTTACTAGTTGTTGGGTGGGGGTAATTTGAAACTACGGGGGGTACTTTGAACCTAGGTTCAAATTACCCGGGAGGTAACCTGAACCGGGGGGTAATTTGAATCTATTACACCGGGAGAGGTGGGTTGGTGGTAACAATTATACATTAATTCTCCTTTTAACAGAAGGGGGATGCAAAATGTTCAGAATGCTCCCTCTCCTCCATCCCCGCTTCCGACGCTTCCGATTAATGTCAGTTACATTAATTTTGTAATTATATGGGCTGCTTTTTTTCTTTCCATGATTAGAAAGACCACTGGCTCAGCATTTGAGGATTATTACCCTCAGCCTGGCAGAACGAAGACGTCCGTGGAACCAGTTACAGAATTAAATCTTAGTAGTTAACGACTGTTTACCAAGGATAGTCAGATCAGACTAGAAGTCTAGAACCATCACTTCAGTGATCACAAGATGTAGATAGTTTAATTGAAATGGCCTAGGATGACCCAAGTGCCCCATAAACACACACACACATTCACGCACACACACACACACACACACGCAAACACACACACACACACACACACACACACAACACAGCACAGCACATACACACGCGTGTGCGCGTGATCCCCACCCCCCCCCCTCTCTCTCTCTCTCTCGCTCTCTCTCTCTCTCTCACGCACACACGCACGCACTTTCACTTAAAGGTGGAAATAAGCGAAATTCTAAGACTACTCTCATTTTTGTAAAAAGTGCACATAACCAGTTCTGGTTGTCACAGTCAACCCTCGATATTGTTATCATTTTCGGATACTTGGATAATAACCTGGATTTTGAAGTACACTCTCCGTGTTATTATTCTAAGTAGACTGGTGAATGTTCGGGAAGTATGTGTATTAGAAAGTAGTCTCATAATAATACACTATAAATAGAACCATCGATATCTGGTGGGGCAATGCATACGATGAAAATTCTCCTGAGGCAGTGTATTCCATGTCTTTCCCACCTATGAATTTTTAAATGCTAGGATCAGACTACCAACTACCACGACGAAGTTGGCCAACTCGCCGATCTCACGACTTTTACGACTGTCCAGTTGCTAGTCTGAGCGCTCTTACAATTCGATTCTCGTCGTGTACAGCTCCTACGACCTATTGGTTGTTAATCTGAGTGTACCCGTCGAAAGTGGTAGAACTTAAAATGCAACTGTCGAGTTGGCCAACTACGTCATGACAGTTGATAGTCTAACACTAGCATTATGTGACGCAAATCCTAACATCTCCATTGGGGTAAAAATTTTTTATTAAAACACCGATATATTCGTGACATACCAGCGTTACAACACAGAATTACTGTCGTCATATTTGTTATAATTGCATTTGAATCATCCACTACCACTTATTACTTGTGTGTATGATTTAACTACAGAATTAGTATTGACGAGCTTGTATTATAACATTATTAGAACGTTGTATATATAATTAAATTATTGGATACGAAGACACTAGTTAGTAGTATATAGTATTATAATTACATAGATAGAAATGTTTTAACAAGATAATGATACAGTACTGGAATCCTTTGTCACCCCATCATTTCATTTCCATGTCATACTGGCCTAGGAGAATTGAAAATCTGCGTGACCCATTTATCGGTTACGCAGAAATACATCCAGGTAACCCATTTTTTGCGTAGCTTTTATATTCAAGTAAATGGTGATCCAAATTTCGCGCGAACAAAAAAAAAAAAAAACGTTATGCCAAATTAGATTCGCGAGAGCAACGCACGAACGAAAGAATCGTTCTTGCTATTTTTAAAGGCCTGTCGTGTGTATCGTGTTCTTGTTTATATGATTGTGTATCACAGTTATAAGTTTTTTTCTATATCATACGGAACAACAAATGAAACGCAAAAAAAGGTGATAAAATTAACAAAATTAAATGTTCACACATTGATAATTATAATAGACACAAAAAACTAATTTGAATAATTTTAAAGAAATTTAAGAAAACTAAATTAGTATTCGTGTTTTATTTTTTGTTGAGTATATTTGTTTTTAAAAAGAAGAAAAAGAAAACACGACTGTATATTGCGTATAATATTGGGTCAAATTTAAATGATTCTTTAGTTTATCATACATCTTTGAAAACTGACACTGAATGGTATCCATGTACACGAATTGGTAAGATGGCTGCATCTTCCAAGTCACGAGATGGTAGTATTTATTTCATGACCAATCCTGATTCTTTCACAGAATTCCATTATAATGGCATTATTATCGTCAACATTATCATCATCGTGTTCACAATTACGTTTGTAATGAAACGACCGAAAACAGATGACATCGTTGTACAGCAATTTAGTTTTTTTTTTTTTACTATTTGGTTGTTGTGATGGTGGTGTCATTTTGAAATACCATCTTGGCCATAGCAGTCTCAGTACATTTGTATATGTGTGATATCCAGTAATTGTAGATACGACATTCTAAGCGGTAGGCCAATGTCGTGTAGGATAAAGTATTAAACTTTGTACCAATATCTATATTATTATGTGAACACGTGTTTTTATTATCAGCATAGTGTACTTTATGTATTGTTTTGTAATTGTCAAAATAAACTATACCAAAATCATACAAGATTGTTGTTTATTATTAGGTCTTGGAAAAACGGGAACCACCATTATTGCAACTTTGACATAGGACCTTTAAGCCAGATGGCTGCTTAATACGTAGGGTTTTATATATATATATATATATATATATATATATATACTATTATGGATCAGTGGAAGAACACTACTGTATAAACTAAGTACGGTAATACTAGCTGTATACAGTAGTATTCTCCCAGTCATCCATAATAATAAAAAAGAAGACATATTACACAGCCATCTGGCTTAAAGGTCCTATGTCAAAGTTGCAATAATGGTGGTTCGCGCCAAAAACCAATCAAAAAGTTAAAGTTTGTTTTATTTAACGACATCACTAGAGCACAATAATTTATTAATCATCGGTTATTTGATGTCAAACATTTGGTGATTTTGACACATTGTCTTAGAGAGGAAACCCGTTACATTT